>NC_139237.1:65435769-65464452 GCF_977018435.1 Lepisma saccharinum
ACTGAAGAAGGAGCAACAGTGGCATCACAGAGGAGTCCTACAGAATCTGTAAGTGATTCTTCTTCGCCTGAATACTTCACAACAATTAGAGTGGAAACATACAAATCAGCATCACAGCCAGAAATAACCACCAAGTCAGAGTTTCCACAATATTCCATCACTGAGAGAACAGGCATGGAAGTTACAGAAAATGAAACTTCCGTAACAGAAGGAATTGACTTAGATGGAGAGCGAACAAGTACAATACATACTGAAATGTTGACAGACAGTACAGGTGAATCGATTCCTTCAACATACTACACGACAATAAGGGTTGAAACTCAAAAGTCAGCATCGTGGCCAGAAATAACCACAAAACCATCTGAAATAACAATGTTCCCAGAGTTTTCAACAACAGAAGAAGTAGGAATGATGACATCCCAGAAGGAAGAAGGTACAGTCACCGTACCAACACAGTTTCCCAAGGCAACTGAGAAAGTTGCATTCACATCAAAATATTTCACAACCTACAAACCAAAAACAACAGATGGAGTTCCAGGAACTTCACATTTATATACTGAAAGTGGCATAACAACATTTACAGATCGCACCGCCGCATTTTCGGTGGAAACCAGAACAGAATCATTTTCACCAACATACCTCACAACAATAAGAGTGGTAACTGAAAAATCAGCTTCTCAACCTGAAACAACCATCAGGTCAGCTGAAAGCTCAGAGTATACCACTGAAAGAGTACCAACAGGTGTGCCCAGAAGAACTGATGCTTCAACAGAACCTTCTCAAATGACAGTCGCTGAATTGTTCAAGGAAACCAGAAGTGAATCTCCTGGGCCTACTGATTTCACAGAGGAGTCAACCTTGAAACTGGAAAAGACTAGAGAGCAAACCAGGAAACCACAATATCCAGAATTCTCTACCACTGAAAGATTAACAACAGGAAGTGAAATCACGGAACCAACACAGCTTTCAGTGAAAACTGACACTTCCACTGAACGCTACGCTACTGTAAAATTGGACACCAATAAAACAACAGAACCCAGTAAACAATTTACAGCTACCTCAACTGAAGAGTCACTATCTTCAAGCTACGTAACCACAATGCATTTCGAAACAGAGCCACCTGTTTTACAATTTGACACCACATCTCCAAAATCTTCTAGTTTCAGCACCACAACAGAAGCAGAAGGCCCAGAATTGCTATTGCATTCTACTACCACCAGAATGGCAACAATGAAACAAAGAGAATCTACAACAGATTCCATCCGTTTCACAACAGCTTCTGATCTACCATCTGTATACTTTACAGTAGAGGATTTGAAAACTGAGAGATCAACTGTTTACAGAGAACAACTTACTGAAACCACAGACACAGATGTTCCTCTAAAACATTCCACCGAAAAGTCAACCTTCCAACCAGAGACTAGCTCGAAACTGACTGAATATTTCACAAAATCTTTCATAACAGAAACAATGGAACAAACATCTGGTACTCTTGGGATACTAGATACAGGAAGACCAAGCTCTCTTCCTCCTGGTATTTCTACTGAAGAAACAGTATTACCAAAATATTCCACAACAGAAAGAGGTGAAACACAAGAGTTAGTCTCCGAGCCTGAGACAACAATAAAGTCAGAACTTTCTAGCACTGTGCGATTGTCGACTGAAGTTTCAGAATCAACAAAGGTATCGGCAGAACCTAGCTTCACAACTGTGGAACCACAAATGAGTACCATGTTTGTTACAGATACAGAAAGAGAAGTACCGCTGTCACCAAAGTACACCACTAAAGAGACTGTGAAAACCGAGAAAACAACTTTGTCTCCAGAAACCTCAAAGTTTACTGATTCCATCCCAACGGAAACAGGAATAACGTCACGTTCAGAGTATCCCACCACTGACCAGGCAAAGACAGAATCGAGCTCAAAATCAAGTGAACTTTTCACTTCTGCTGAGACAAAAGTTCCGTCAGGTACTCCAGAAATTAGTAAAGGCACTGAAACGCCTCAAGGCAGCACAAGCACAGTGTCCAAAGTTGATACAGAGAGGCAAGACACCACTGAATACATGACACGACCAATAACTTCAAGCTCAACTGAAGAACTGATGTTGCACGAAACTACACATGTCAGTAGACCTGAAACTGCTACAGAGGAAACCGCTACACCATCAGTGAAAAGCAGAACTGACGTTGACACAACAATTCACCAAACTACATATTCACAAGCTAGTACCACCACTAAGAAAACTGGGAAGTTATATACAGAAGAGGATCTTGCTACGGAATTCATGAGCGAACCAACTACTGCTAGTGACGTGTCAGCTGTTCCAAAACTAGAAAGTACCACTACTTCCAGCATTATGACAGACTCTACATTACCAAGCAAAACTAGTGCATTAACAGTATCGGATGCTGGTACAGAAGTGCACGGAACAAGCACTGAGGCCCAACAATCCACAGATACTACGGTAGCACAGTACACCACAGTTCAAACAAGTGATGGTTTAGTTTCTGATGCAACATTTGAAACTAGACGCACAGAGTTGCCTGGCTTGGAAATTACACACCCAGTAACGGATGAAACTGAAAGATATTCTCGGATGGGTACCACTGAGGGAGATAAGCTCTATGTTTCTGTTACTGAAGCACAAACTCGAGCAACATTTACTGAGGTAAGGACAGATGCAAGTGTAACATATATTGGAAGCACTGATTCAAGCGTCAAAGATACACCAGGCATAGGTTCTACATTATCCAGCACTGGTACAGGCAAAACTGACACTTACGTCACAGACAGAGAATCAATGTTAACATCTACTTCTGCACACAATGATACAGAACACGAAACAACCACACACTCAACTATGCCATTTCTTCCTTCGCGTTTACCCTCAGGACCATACACTACGGTGCCTGAATATATTACTGAAACAGTTTCTACAATCAGCGATGTTCCTGGAAGCACCACAAGGATATCATATTATCCAACACTCCCCAGGCATGAGTTACCAGAGAGTACAACTAGTCATGAATTAAAGATGGAGGCACTTACCACTGAACAGTCCCAGACGACAGACTCGTACCCTAGTCACGGTAGAACAGAGACTTACACGACCGAAGATTACTTTGCTCAAAACTTAACTACCGAAGTATCATATTCGAGTACTTCAAATGATACTCGTAAGACTGATGTTATATCTAAGTCAACTGTAGGGTTAGAAGAGACGACATATCTTTCTCAAATGACTGAAGGTACACAAGGGTTCGAACCAGTTACAGAAGAAGCTCACACAACTGTATCATCTACAGCAAAGCCAGACTCGCATGTCATGAAAATACCACCAAGGACCAAGAAACCTGAAGTACTTGTCACAACTCTAGAGTATGAAGACAGTACATCTGTAACTGCAGCGGAACATGGCCACACTAGTACCCTCAGCTACCAACCATCACCCAGGGATGGGGGAACAGATGAGACTGAGAGTGAGATGGCAACACTGCCAACAACATATCCAAGTAAAACTGGTGGCACGGCATTATTTAATGCAACAACCACATCAGATATCACCTATGCTTCAACCAATGTGAAATACTACCCAACTGTACATCCTGAAAATGTATCAGTAAGTGAAATTCTCTCCACTGGATATTTTGAAACAACAAGTAAAGGTTTGGAGAGGTTTACAGATACAACAGGAAGTGTTCACACTACAATGAAATCTTCAGATGAGGCTAGCACTATGACAGGTTTTCCATACATATCCACAGGCTTACCAAGTTTCTCACTTGCAACCGAGCCATTTACGACAACAAGGAGGCAAAATTTGACAAGCTCTGGTGCTGCCACAGTAGGCTATACGACAGACTATACGTTTGAAAGTTCATCAGCTACTGAACCCAACATATTCGATTTGAGAATTTCCACCTGCTATACAGAGCTTGACTGCTTTGACAACGAAACGTGCATCGAGCATAAATGCCAGAACCCCTGTGACGTTTATAACCCTTGCAACGAAAGCATCACATGCATCGTAGACACACATAGGCCTGTTTGTTTGTGCCCCACTGAGAATGGATCGCCAACTCTTGATTGTAGCACACATCCAGGTAAACAACAACCAAATTTTACACATATCAGAACAATACAGCTATTCTGCAACTTGGCGTTTCTGTTGTCTTTTGATTTCGATTGAAGTTTGATTTTTTTTTCTTGGCCATGGCACATGAATGGAATGTGAATGGACAATACATATTTCTTATTTGGTTTTGCATGTGCGTGTAGTTCTTTCCTGTAGAAAGCATTTCACATTTATACTTGAACCGAGGAACAGGCTACATGGATACACTTTTGGGGATTCTTTTCCATATTCTGATACACTGGGATTGCAGTAGTTGTGAATGACACTGTATCATAATTCAATTTGTTCCTCGTTCAGCATGTATAAGGTTTCAATATCCTTTGTATATTGCTTGTGAATTGTGTAATGTTCAGTTTGCACATGTAAGTATCCCATTTTTTTCCTAATTACATACCGGTATTCAAAACCAGCATGTGATTTTTTATTCCAAATATCAGACATACTTGATTCCTCTTAATAGGCTTCTGCTCCTTAATGATGTTTCTGATACCCCAGCCATGCAAAAGGTGAAATGAGAGAAAGTTTGCAAAATGTTCAGAAAGAGAGAAGTGTGCAGCATGAAAATTGGTGTGATGTTTGTCCATAAATGGCTTGGAATGTGTGTGTTTTGCACATGTTAAATAGGATTTTAACAAACATTACCTTTTAACTGCATAAACTATATATTTATATAAAAGCTTGTTGCTAATAACCAAAAATTCAGCTTTTTTTTAATATATAATTTTTGTTTCAGCTTGTTGCTTCACTTAACAGTACTTGAGAAGAATTTGGTGGTCTGCTTGATAAATTTTTTGCCTTGAAAATTGCATTTATTTAATTTGTCTTGTGAAATTCCAGCATGTTGTGTACGAATCTGCACCATAAGTTGAGGAAAAGGTATTGTGGAATGTCATTCAGCAAAAAAAGTTGCAGTTAGTTAATGTTAAGAAAAATCAGAACAAATATATTATTGAATGTAGTGGTTTCTTCTACAGAATGAATATCATTATCATATCAAGTCGGGTATCTTTGTGGTACAATAGAGGGAAACCATATAAATAGGGAATTGCAAGAATAGAAAATAAGCATAGTCAAAGAAGTAAATACAAGTGCAATGTCGAGCATACTTTTTAAAATATAAAATGAAAAGGCATTCTTACTACATACATGGGATGCAGTTCACCAGTTTTTAAAATTTTGTTGTGGTATTGTATGAAAATGAGAATCCTAAGTAAGTTTCAAAGGAAATTTTTCCCAGTCAATTTTAAATGTACAGTCTGAATAGTAACTCTATCCATTTGACTTTACAGGGTCAGTCACTGACCTGTCTCAGCATATATTCCACATTCTAACAACTAAGGTGCTTCGTTTTATAGTAGGGATGGGCCAATATGAAATTTTGGCCAATACCAATAAAGTACTGATATAAAATTTGCTGATTCTGATAACCGTTATTCTACCAATACAATATAAAATTCAAATTGGTCCTTGAAGAACCTGAATGGATCATTGACCTCCTTAATAAGTGTTTTTCGAGATTACTGCAGTGGAAAAGAAGTTGCATATTTAGACATTAACCTTTTTAGAAGCGTATGGCATGGAGATTAGAACAAAATTATGACATGATGACAGAATTTTGCATTAAATTGTAAGATATTTATAGATATATTGGATCTGTAAAATAATTGGTAATTTTTCCAGATAAACCGATACACTAATATATAGAGGAGCATATTTTTGTGCCAAAATGTTGCTTTCGTAGTCAATTTTCAAAAGCAGTAAATAAAATTAAGTTTCGGTGTTATAGCGGTGAAAAATCAGATAAAAGCAATATATAAAAATACATTTTGGTTTTAAAATTGTGACTATCCTAAATTTGATTTAAAAACTGCACTTATTACACAAAATAAACATTTCCTTCTAATAGCACATTTATGTAGTTACCAGAGTATTAAGTTTATTCCTGTGTAAAGGGGTCTATTTTTTCTTCTCAAATATTTACACAGAATTAATTAATTTTCCGTGAATTGCATAACTCACAGGATAATTTAAACTTTAGAAAGTGTTGCGTCGGTAAATAAACTCTAAATTTCGTGTTTAAGAGTATATTTCGCATTTTGCAGTTCATTTCGCATCATTTCGTGACAAAACAGGGTAGGAAAATGCACCTCACACTTTTCAGAAACATGAAAAATTAACATTACAATGTGTTATTTCACATTTCGTGTTTTCATCAAAGACTAAATATGCGTGCCTCTACTGATAGAGTACTGAAAAATCTGTCCCATCCCTTTTTTATAGTCTAGTTGCAGAACACGCATGTGGCGTAATCTGTTGTTGTTCACAAGAAGCACATGTAAACAATTGACATTTGTGAGGAATGTATTTTATGATAGACTGTACTCAATGATTAGTACGATGAAAAGAGCTAAATGTCAATCAGTCATTCTTAGTCTTGAATACGTCACCTCAAAGTATCCTATGGATCTTTTCTAACATAATCCTTCATTCCTTCAACTAGGTTACGTGTATAATGAGAATTGAAGGATGAAACTGTAAAAATGTTTCCAACGAAAGCAGATCCTGCAATATGAAACAATTAAGTAGGCCTGATGCATGAAAACACAGTGAATATTTATAAAGACATATTTGAGCTTGCATGCGTAAAATGCAGGTTATAACATTAACACATTATTGACTGTATGTGTATGTTAAAACTGCATGAGTCTAAATATATGATTCTAACTTCACTAACCTTGAATTTAGCAACGAGTAATGCGGTAGACGTATCTCTAAAGGCACTGAAGACTGAACAACCATCAACTCTACACAGAGGCACACAACTTTTGAATTCACTGCAGGAGTGAAGAACATTCTTCCAATGAAGCACACGAGTTGAGATGACGTACATCTGTATCATTTTGAAGAAATCAAATCTATCAGCTGCAAACTGCAATGCATCATAACAAACACTTACAGATGTGAATCATACATCAGTGTAAACACCATGGGACGTTTGGAAATAGCTTAAACAACATTAGTCAGCAAATCATACATTGACTTATCCGACCAATTGTGCACTGGGGATAATTCAAGATACAGTTCTGTTTCTTTTAAACCTATACAGACAAAATAGATTTTGTTATGTAAACATTTTTATTAAACTCTAGATACTGATGATTAGGACAGGAGTTACTTGTATACCCACAGTAATATTTGATCGTTTCTTCCTGTCAGTTTTCAGACCCAGTATCAACATTACAGATTTCCAATACATAAGAGGTAGTAACATAATTTGCCAATATATAGGCGTAAGTAATATTGATAAAAATTATGGATAATTTTACCTGTCCAATGTTTCTATAAATATCCTTTAAGTTAGAGCAAAATTCATTCTTTTTTTATTTTTTTTTTGTGAACAATTTAACTTAACAGTAAGCCAACTTACAGAAACAACAGAAAATATACTCCCGTTCCAATCAATAATTTCCATAGTTGGCCCCCATACATTACATTCTCATAATTGTTGCATGCATAGTGAGAATGCCTTCTACATTATTATTCTGTCTTTATTTTTTTTACAGAATATTTACATTATGAGATTTATACCTCAATTTGATTGTTATTACTAATATTTATTTTGCAGCACTTGTATTTATTTCTCTTAGTGCATAATATTTGACAACAAAAGGAAAATATACTTATCTTTTTACTTAGTGTAAGTTTTTCACAATTTAAATATACCTTGTTTACACTAAAAGTTTTTGATCCAATGACTGTGAATTTTGCGGACTGATTGTTTGAGCACACTTTTACATATTTATTAATAATAATATAATGATTAATTTCAGTGATTGGATGTCAGCATGATTCTGACTGTCCCGAACAACAAGCTTGTATTAATGAGAAGTGTCAGAATCCATGCAGCATCTCTAGTAGGTGCAAGGCACATCAAGATTGCCAAGTTCAAAATCATCAGCCCGTGTGTGTTGAAGGTTAGTAATTCTTTCTTTATTTTTATTCATTTTTTAGTCTTCAATTAAACACCTTGTACTTATATAATCCTTACTCTAGTGTTCTTCCATTGGTGGAAATTTTATTGCATTTCTTCACCCACCTTTTAGTTTATTTCAAACAGTACTTTGTTTATCACTTATTTTCCATCCATTGATATTATGTCAATCTGATATAAAATTACAAGTGTTTAATGAGAAACCTCGCTTCCTGAATTAAGGCCTGCAACCAGGTGATCACAATGTATTTTGCCTTGCATATGTAGACATCGATAAAATAACATATATGACACCCCCACACCCCCCCATACGCCTTCATGGCGTGGTGCTAAGCACAGGGGAACACTTTACTTTTTACTTCTTTTTTTATATGAATTATACCTGTATATTCATTACAAATATAAAATAAATATTATTTTGCAGGATATTTATAGAAATGTCAGGTTGGAAAGTTATCTGCAATTTTTTTTTTTTTTTTAAAAAAAAATTAACAACCTGGCAGAACTTAGCCCTCAAAGGACATTGTACCATGGAATTTGTTTCCAGTTTTAAGTGAAGTGTGGGCTGATTTGGCTTGTAATTTTCCTTCATTACTATCTGGTTTTGTAACAGTTCAATACTTAACACCAGCACGGTAGAAGTTTGTCTTCTGAGCTTTTCTTGGGATATTAGCAAGGTGAGTTAGTGAAAAATTTCCAAACTTCTGAGGCCAATCATCACTCTCATATTCAGTCATTGAAGCACAGATGCACAAAATCAACCCAGTTTGTGTTTTGTGTGGGAGGATCCCAGTGTAGGTGCCAGGTCAATTGGGTATCATGTCTTCTCACACTCTTGGTGGACTATCACCAGCCAGGCAGTGTTGCTACCTGAAGGAGAATTTCCCTCACCACAAGGAAATTCAGGCAGAATAAAAGAGAACAGAAATTTCAGGAAAAAATGTACTACGACCACCACCTCTACAGGAAAATGGAACTAGGATGCCAACAAATAAGACACGACATCGAAATGGCCCGCCACCTACACCAGGATCTCCTATGTGTACCCAAAGGTAAGAAGACTTACTAATCTTCTAACTCCACTTTCAGTGTGCCAGTGTCAAAGAAGCAGGGATTGTCCTCCTGGTTTGATTTGTGATGGCTGCAACTGCACACCTGAAGGTACGTAAAAAGAGCATGCAGTCATGAATATTGTCACATGCATACAGTATAATTAACATTACTGATGTAATGTTATGATCAATATCAGAGCTTCGTTCAAAGTATCATAATGGCAAGAGTATTAAGAGAGCACTGATAATTTGGCTACATGAGAGTCCAGAAATGAGCAGTGAATCCAAAACATGTACCAGAAATCAATTAAACAAATTTTGCACTTTAAAATGGTACAAGGGCAACTATTTGTTTTTTCATTAGAATGCGGAACTGGTATGGAAATCAGCAATATATAAATGGAAAGGGGCAGTGTATGGTAATGTGGAATGTATGAACATTGCAGATCATGTGTACCAGGATAGGGAATTGAGCAAAACATTATAAAGATAGCATCGTGTCATGTGTGTTTACAAATCAGAAAGTACCAGGTGTATAAGCTTAAATCTGCTGTTTGCTCATAGATGGCATTAGTGAGCGTATGAAGCTACCATGGGCACGCCATACCTGGTGTTTGTATGAGTTGGACATCTGCCAACACGAATCAGTGCACATCGTCAGCACGTGCAGACAACAACAGACAGTGTTCCTGTGGTAAGCATGGCTAGTTTTGTGCCAGAAAAAGAGCATATGCGGGAAGCTCTGCTTTTCTGCTTCCATTTGAAGAAATCGGCTGCCGAATCGCATCGAATGCTTGTGGAGGCCTATGGTGGCAGTGATGTATCGGAAACAACGTGCAGGGATTGGTTTCGTCGGTTCAAAGACGGCAATTTTGACCTGAGCGACAAGAAGCGTGAAAATCGACCCAGGAAGGTTGAGGACCATCCATTGCAGGCTCTTTTGGACGAGGACGATACCCAAACGCAAAAGATGCTTGCCGAGCAATTGGGTGTTACTAAAGCAGCCATTTCCATGCATCTACGTGCCATGGGAAAGGTTCAAAATATCGGAAAATGTATGCCGCATGAATTGACCGATCGGCAGATGGAGAGACGCCAAAACACATGCGAAGTCTTGCTTGCCAGACAAAAAAGAAAGTCTTTCCTGCATCGGACTGTGACTGGCGATAAAAAGTGGATATATTTTGATAATCCTAAATGCAAGAAATCGTGGGTTGATCCCGGCTAACCATCAACATCTTCCTCGAGACCAAATCACTTCGGCCGGAAGACGATGCTGTGTGTTTGGTGGGATCAACAGGGTATTGTCTACTTTGAGCTGTTGAAACCTGTTGAAACTGTCACTGCCCACCGCTACCACCAACAACTGATCAAATTGCACCGTGCTCTGTGTGACAAAAGGCCGGATTATCAACAAAGGCATGACAAGCTGATTTTCCTCCACGACAACGCCCCATCACACACGTCAAGACTGGTCCAAAACTACTTGGAGACACGCAACTGCGAGGTGTTACCCCATCCCGCCTATTCACCAGACCTGGCCCCTTCCGACTACCATCTGTTTTTGTCGATGGGCCACGCCCTCGCTGAGCAGCACTTCGATTCGTATGCAGACGTCCGAAAATGGCTTGATGAGGGTTTGCCTCGAAAGAGAAGGACTTTTTTTGGCGTGTTATCCACAAATTGCCGGGCAAAATGTGCAGCTCGCGAGGGCAAGTACTTTGAATATATTTCTTGTTGCTTTCTATGAACAAACCATGTGTTTTTCTGACTACAAAACAGCAGATTTAAGCTTATACACCTGGTATACATTAGCATTACAGGAACAAAGAGGTGCATACTACAGTAGGACATTATTTCTTACTGTTTCCTGTGGCATTCTCTGGCATTTCTTCCCTGAAGAATGGCAATTTGATACATGAACGCTGTTCTCACCGTGGCACAGCCATTGGTTCGACAATGAATTACCACTGCCTCTGTACGATAACCATTCATCACACTGCCATTTAGTAACGTGTTCCCATACTATGGGTGTCACTTTCTTCAGGACATACAAGCATATTGTGGTACCACCATTTAACTTTAAGAAAGAATATGGTTACTATGACTTATGCCCCAACCCTCGTATATTACATGAACATAGTTAAGTAACAGTTTTTTCCAAAAATAAATATTAAGGTTTAACATAACAGAAACTGCAATTATTGTTCCACTAGCCTGATATGACTGCTTTGTTTTTTGTGATTTGAAGTTAATTTAAATGTTGACTTTTCATGACTTTCTTTCCTTCCAGGAAAACGGCCTGTTACAGGTTGTGACCACTGCCCACCTGGCATTCCATGCGATAAACTTACGGGTGCCTGCATCTCAGGTAGGACTGTCATTTGCATGCATAAAAGAGATCCGCTTTTCAGCTTGGAAATGTAGACAAAATACACTGCAGCACAACAGCTTTGCATCCATGTTTTGTTGTTACCAGCGATTCAAGCTTCACTAATGAAATATGAAGATCGAAGTATTAAATCAGGAATGAAATTTGAGCATACTAAATTTTAGGATTGTGTTACTTTTGAGCGAAAAATGTGCTTTACCTGGGACTCAAACTTGCCCCCTTGCATTTTGTGCCATTGCTCTTCCTACTGAACTCTTAACTTTTTTGCATATCTTTCTCAGTTATGTTGCACCCATGGTACAACATTGAAGATATGGGAAACAAGAAAGTGCTCTGTTAAGGGTCCTAGTTTGATTCCTGGATGATATATATTTTTCACTCAGAATCTACACACTGAATATAGCCATTGCAAGATGTTCCTACGTTTTTCAATCGATCAACTTTTAATAACCTAAAGAGGAGTGTTAAGTTTTGTTGTAATTTTTGCATTTGTCAATTCTACTTAAGATTTCATTTACTGACACTCCCAACCTTGGGCAGGTATTTTCTCTCCTATATTTTAGAGAATAAATACTACTAGTTTAGGAAGGATTAATGTTATTTGAACATTAGAATTACTGTAAAGCTACTTTCACACCAAAGTGACAAACATCATGTGGCATGTCATTTGAAAAGCAGCTAATCAACTGCAGCCTTTTACACTATAGTGGCATGCTGCTGATTGGTTTACCTTCGGTGACACATGGTGCTTGTCACTTCAGTGTGAAATTTATCTAAATTTTGAAAAGAAAATATATGGACGTATTTACATGTGTATGCTTGAAATATACAACTTGCAGCATCATCATCCTTTATTTATCTACGAAAGTGCGATATTTCATGTCTTTAATGTAGTTTAATTCCAAGTTTAAAGCTAACACCATCTCAAAGTTTAAAGTTGAAAATTTCATGGATGTGAAGCTTTGTGTTGTATTGCTATTCTCTTAATTGGCTGATCCATCTTTCTGAATCTTTTGGGAAAAAGTGGTGTGTTGCTGTTTTGTTTCTAAAAGATATTCTTTTTTTTTTTGTATTTTTTTTTTTTATAACTGAAATTTTTCACAGTGCTTGTAACAGACTAACAGGGAATGAAGTCTGCAGCTCATGGAGATCTGGAGGTGACGGACACAGCCTAGTCACACTCATAACCAAAGAGAAAAAAAAAAAAAAAAAAAAAAAAGACCAGCCAGGAAGGAAAACCACAATGATAAACCATAACCTTTACGAGTCCTCTGATCCTTTGAAAAGAATGTGCTGGAGAGCATCTAAGCATGAAACCCCTTTTTGTCCTCTAAGGAGTGCATGTTCCTTCTTTTAAAGCCCAGACAAAAACACAACAAAGATAGATACGTGCTCTGATGGCCCCTTGCTGTTCTCAGTGGAAAATTTATAGAGGAAAGAAAAAGGATGTTGAGTTCTCTGTTGGAATGAGTAAAATATCATGACATCTTAAACAAGCATGGATGTGGGGCCAGCTCACAGGCTGAACATGTTAAATGGTAGACTTTCAATCATGTCATCAATGTTTCTGGGTTTGAGTCTCAGCCTGGTTATGCCGCTTCATCAATTTCATATAATATCACTCATCTTCATACTTGTGATCATCCATAAGTGGCAGAAGAAGATTGCGGGGGTCAGTATTGACCAGGCATGATTTGATTTGCAGCATGTTTCTTGTGGAAAGTGTAGTGGCGATTTTCAGGTCTAGTATAATAACGATAAACAAATACATTTCAACTTAGTAGTTCATGGTGCAAAGTATTTTAACAGGTTTCTGACTTCTTAAGAGTTGTAACGGAACATATTCGGATTCTTTGCAGCAGGAAGAATTTAAATTGATTGAGTTATCGTTATTATATACAGCATTCTAAAAGTTTGTTTGTGCTTGGCATGATTGACTGCTTGACTCACCACTTTGAATGTTGCGATACTTTACTTGCACCTTTAACGGAGCCCTTACATTTTTTTTTTTTTTTGCCTCGTCGCTTGTTTACCCTGATGACAACACCAAGCAACCTGCAGAACTTTGTCTTTGTTGTGCCCACATGTTTTAAAAGGTTGGAACATCCTGGAGAAACCTTACCCTTTGCCGTTTCAACCTTGATTTTGACCAATGCTTGTTTTTTGTTTCATTATTAACAGCTAAAGAAGATTGTTGCTTGGGCCTCTGTTATCTAAACGTGCCTTCCCTGCCTCAATTCTTGTCTTTTTACTTGCTTTGATCTTTGCTACACTCGTACGTTAACTTCTCTCCTGTTGTTCTTCTGTAGATGTAGTTAGCGAAGCATGATCCTCCCATACTAAGCAAGTTACCTTTGTAGCATGTGCATTAAATTACCATAACATATACTTGCATTGGCATGAACTATCTCTTACATTTCAGTTTCGTATTCTTGTACTTGTCCTAAGAGCAACACATCTTTTTTTCTTTTATGTTGAAATATCTTTGTATAATATTTATCTTTCCCAAACAGGACCAGTGCTCTCTCTTTTCCAGGATAAATGTTAATTTAATTTCTGTAGTGTTTTGTTACTCTTTTTTGACTTTCTGTTCTAGTTTAATAGTGTTTTATGTATATGTATATATGTACAATATGTATATAGCCATTCATTCCAAAGAGTAATTGGTTGATGGTAAATTTTGAATGAAATTTTTGCGTTGTGGTTGTTTGAAAAGTATTACAGAAACTAGTCACTAGAAAACTGTTTTTTTATAAATATTTATATATTGTAGTGTAAATAATACAAATTGCATGTTTTGTATGCGTGGGGAAAAAAGACAGAAATTGAGAACAAGTTTGAGTCATGAATTATTGAGAGAGAGAGGTAGTAATGCCGTTTTCCTATTAGTAGTAGCGTAATATAATTTTGCTTCCTATGCATCACTTGATAGTGTCGTAGTTTTATCGTGCCCCATCCTCTCTTAGTCTTGCTTTGTAGTGGTATATTTTACCCTTGTTTTCTGAGAATATTCACCATTATGAGTAATATTGTACTTATCAGTATTCAATTTGCTATTGTGAGCATTATGCAGCTTCAGATTGTATCGAACACGTCACTGCTTCAGCTTTTATGTTGTGTCTATTAATAACACTTGATATGCCTTGTATTTGCTGTCCTTTTGATTTCGTTGCAATATTAGATCAGTTGCGATGTAATTCAACCATCTTCCAGTAGATTTACTTTTCACAGTGGTCACAATATTTTCATCTGTTGATTCTAATGTTTGGGAGCGGATTAACTTAAAGGAAATCAGTAAGGATGGAATAGATTGGATTGGATTGGATTGCTGCTGCTGCAGCCATAAACCTTTGTGTTTAAGAAGTCTAGGGAGTTAGTTGTTGGGAGTGGATTGACAATTTCTGCACAGCTGAAGGAAAAGTGTCTTATTAACAAAGTCGGTACCTGGAAATGAAATGTTAGTTGGTTTAGTATAAAATATAGTGTATAAATATGAACCATTTAGCTTGAAGAATGACAATAACACAAATAATATGAGAAAAAATTAATAATTCAGAGTTTGCACAGACTTCAAAAAACTGAAGTCAGGGAATTACTTAAAAGCATTTAGAAATGTGAAGCAGTCAGGAAATATTAAATGTGATTGTTGTACACATAGTGAATGTTTGCTCTTTTCACACACTTGGAAAAACTATTTTGTTGTAGCAGGCATTTCTTGAATGGATAGGGTGTTACAGTGAGAGCTGTAAATTCATTTAGGAAACTTGGAAGTCAGGGAATTTATTCTGGTAAAATTAAGAACATGATAGAAAATTATCCCAGGTCTAGTCAATCCGCTTTATCTTTGATAGCATGATTGTTACCGTTTGTAGGAATCACTGTGAATAAGAGAGACTTACATTTAAAAAAGGGAAAACATTATTCAATGCACCATAATATTTCATTCATTGGAAGATTGCAATTATAAATTCAAAGTCTAAAGCGCACATGTGTGAACTCTTTCACTTTGTAAACCTCAAATATCATCTTGCAATTTTCAAAGAAGATGTAATAGTTTATACTTGATGCATCTGTGACAATGTGTTCTGATAGGAAAATATTGTGACTACAGAGGAAAACTACTGTTTCTGAGTAAGATGGATCCACAGCCACAGACATTACGCAGTCTTGCTAAGTTTTGTGGACTTCATTATATCTTTCCTCTAAGAATCATATTCTCTCTCTATTAGGGGTTTGCATCATGTAAATACATTGATGCAATTTTTCTGGGATGTATCTTCATATTCTTTTTGGAGACCAAAGGAACTGATACACACACACTGCATGTGGTTCAATACCGTACGTCTGGAAATTTTTGAGGATAAGAACTTGATCACAAATGGGAATATGTGCTTACAGTCGGTCATTGGATGCAACATCTTTGTTCTTTTTACTTTATTGTGCATGGCAAGCACTGCCTTGAAGATTTATTTGACATCATTTATTTTATATAATTATCTACATTGCTTTGTTGCCTTGAATTGGAGAGATGGTTTAGTTTTGGTGCATCATTATGTGCATGTTACATAAATGTATATGTATGCTGAGAATGGTCCATGTGTTCATGTGCATGACACACAAGAATATGGTGGACAGTAGCTTGAATAGCATTGAAAGCAGCCATGCATTTTGGTTATAATGAAGTATTCCTGCATGATTGTTATTGAAGATGACAGATAGAATTTTATTTCTGGTAATGATTTATAGACAGAAATTGGAATATACCATTGTAGTTATGGGGGAGTGATGTGACAGCAATGATTTTAATATAGTTTCCATAGATAGTGTAAAATTGAAAATAATGTTTCTATATTTCTAATTACATTGGCAAGGTGATTAAAAGTATTCCAATTCATAATGAACAAGTTGAGAACAGTTTGGCCATGCTTGGCAATGTTGCCGAAACAAATGCAACTTCAATTTTTCATTGCTTTGTGTGTGAGAAATCCTTATTTACTAGCATAATATCAGATTGCATATTACCTGTAAGTAGTTCCATACAATGAGTTTTATGTCTGATGAACAGGAAAGGAATGTTCAAAATCGATATTCTATGTAGGAAAAATAGGATTAGAAGCATTTTTAATTGGCTTTTGAAGGAATGTTGTTATTTATATATTTTGCCAAAGAGATTGTGAATAATTATATTCCTGTGCAAGCATCTATAAAGAATAAAATGGGAATGTTTTGAAGATAAATGGAATTTAGCACTAACATTAGTTTGCAACTGACAGTGATATCCATGAAATTATGTTAAGATTCACAGCCAGGAAACATTTGAATGAATACCACCGAGAAGCAGGGTAATGCTTGCACAGCCCAGTATTTGGAAAATGTATTGTAATTTGAACTGATCGTATACAAAAATGGATTCTGCTGAATTTATCCACAAATTTAATGTTCTTTTAAAACAGTTATGAATTATGCCTAATGCTGATGAGAAGGCCTCTCTACTGGTAAGAATTCTATTTAGATATATGTATATTGGAGGCTGTGCTCATCAAATTAATTTTTATCTACACCATAACATTTACTGTAGTAGCCATACACCATAACATTTACCGTAGTAGCCAATGTGATGAGAAATATTGAAATATGTAAATCTTTCATTTTACACTGTTGAGGAATCCATATAATTACCCATTGATCCTGATTAAAATTATTTACATTTCTATTTTTAAACAAGTTGGCAGTGGCTTAAAAATAAATGTCTAATCACTGCTGATCTTTGTGTGGATATGAACAACTATAATATCATTATCCCTAAAATGAAGCACCTCTAAGAAACATGCATCTAGAATCCTTCGGGAAATGCTTAAACTAAATGATTCAGACATTTGTATTATTGTATTAGATTTATGTTAGGTGTATTGAGGACCTCTTTAGTGCAATGGATCCAGCTTTTTTATTATTTAAAGGGGTATGTACATAATATATGGCTTTTATCAGCCTTGCAGAAACTGTTGTCATAAATTGTGTAATATTTATGTTAAAAATGAACTTTAAAAACTGCTTTGCATGACTAAAAGTATAAATTATTGCTTGTGCTTGTTTTACTAACACACCTTGGGGCAAGGATGTATGTTGTGAAGATTTGAAAACAATATATTCATAAAAATATACATAATGAACAACTCGGTGTGTACAGATAATATTTGTGTAAAATAAAGTTTAAAATATTACAATCACTTCTTACATTGGCACTTCTTTGTAGGATTATATGCACTCTATTGATTTGTATATAGTTTTTAGTTTCTTCTTGTAGTAACATGTTATTTCTCCTTGCACTATTTAGTAGTTACATGATATTTCTTTGTTCCTTCATCTAGTAGTGACAGAATCACCAGGAACTACTATCGGGTCTCAGGCAGCAACAGTGACACCTTCACATGGTTACAGGGCTGAGACCACAGCACCATACGAAACACAAACAGACACACCAGCTACTCAAGAACCTCCCCATGACCTAATTTCAGAAATCTCCCCGTTCACAACAATGACTCGGACACCAGAACAAGAAGCTGTTACAACAACAACAAAACCTACATTGCCTAGCTCGAAAGCTACGGACATAGACTCCACACAGAGATACACTGTACAGACAGAAACGGTAACTTACAAACCAACAACGTTGACCTCTTCCACTGCACGGTTACCTATCGAAGTTCCAGAGATACCCGTCTACTCACCTGCACCGGCTGGTATTACAACCACTGAAACACCCATTGGCGTGAAAATTGGTACCGGTGAAGGTACACCCTCTGAAGTACCCCCAGACCAGCCTACGACCATATTTGTTGAAGAGCCAACCACATTCAAAGCAACACACATAGAAACTTATACTGAAACAGGGCTTGCTTCAAAATCCACTGAAGAAATTAGTCAAACAACCCCATCTGTTACCGTAGGATTTTCAGCTGAGGTACATACCACCACCAAGGCTTCAACAGAAGCAGTTACTTCCATGTTAACAACTCAAGGACTTCCGCAAACTGTAACGTCATCAAAATTCTCCACTATTCCACAAGAGGCTTCAACTATACCTTTTATTGTAGAAACCACAACTCGCAAAACCCTTCCTACTGAACAGAGTATTGTTACATCTAAAGAATCCACAACAATCAGAAGTGAGAAGCCTACCGAAACAATTCCTTTCACTTTTCCAGAAGTTTCAACCGAATCTCCTGATATTGACACTAGGATTTCCGAAGATACTACTACTACTCGCCCAACATCTGTGGACGAAATCCATACCCCAACTTCTCCACCTATTTCGGTTACCAGAGAGCATTCCGAGTCACCTACCACTCAACCTGACACATTCACACCTGCAGAAGTACCTGGTATTCCAACTACACAGTATACTTTCTCTGCAGAGACTAGAATTTCGGAAACTGTCGCCACCCTTCCTCCACCAACAGATAGAATTACTTCGAGATACCCTAAGATCTCATCACTTTATCCAGAAACAACCACACCCATGAGAGCGCTACCAACGGAAGCTGTTGTCCTTGAAACCGAGCCTCCTGAAGAATTGACACGAACATCAATTTCAACAAAACCATCTTCTGAAGTTCCACTGTTCACCACACAACCAGCACTCAGAACAGAAGAATCAACAACAAGATCTTCAGAATATCCACAAACAACACCCGAGACAATCAAGTTGTTCACTGAAGCTACGCCAGAAACAACTCCTACATATTCAGAGAGTAGTGCCACTTCAACATCACACGTACCTCAAACATCTGAAACTTCAGTCGAACAGACCACAGTAACAGAACTCAGATTCCCCACACAGAGTACCGAAAGATCCTCAGTTGTCACTGAAGAGCATACTTCGTTCTCTCCAGTAACCTCAATCGAGACACGAATATTTGATGAAGCTACTACGCTTGGTATATCTGAACACACTTCAGGAGAGACAAGTTCTGAATTTACGACTTCTCCATCATCTGAATACTCGGAAGTTACCTCACCAAAGTCAGTTGAAAGCACATCTCAAGGTACAGAGCCACCACATCTTACTGAAAAGAGTTCTTCTCCTGAAATTTCTCTTGAACTGACTACTCTCTCTGTTAAAAGTCCAAGCACAATATTCTCATTTACTGAAACTGAATTGACAAGCAACTTTTCTGAGGCTTCAACCACGCAACCTACTGTGATAGAACTCAGAACACAATCAGAGACCTCTGCAACTGAAACTGTTGAAATTTCTACTGAGGACTCATTGCCAGAGGTTCCAACCACACTTACTGACATTAGGACTTCACAACAGCCATACACTACACAGCGCAGCACTGAGGGGCATACAGATGCTGTTCCAACAAAAATACCTGTTTCATCAGAACTTCAAACAGAAACAGAAACAACACATCCTTCTCTACCTGAATCTGTAACTTCAGAAAAGAGCACAGAAAGCTTCAGCTTCCAAACTACACAACCAGCAGAGAAATCAGAGCCTGAAAGCTTCACACCACCACCTTTCGTCGGTACAACCACTACAGCGGAAACATTGACAGAGACAATCGAAACCACTTCTCGCACGACTCCCAAATCTCCTGCCACCGAGCCAAGCACAACAGTTTTCAAAACAACAGCTCATGGCAGCTACACCGAAACAGCAGAGAGTAAAATCACTGAACAGAGCACGGCCACGGAACAAATAACGACCACAGAGCATGAAATGACATCCACACTATCCGAAATTCCCCTTGAAATTAGAATACAGACAGAACGAGAAGACACAACCACATTGGAATCCACGACAACTGAAATGACTCCTCTAACATGCAGCATCGATGACGATTGCCCTACACACTTAGCCTGCCAGCGAGGTCGCTGCATCAACCCTTGCATCGAGAGCAACTCATGCGCAAAGAATGCTCAATGCACTGTTGCTAACCACACCACACATTGCACTTGCCCACCTGGACACAGAGGAAATCCACAAGAGGAGTGCATAAGAGGTACATGCAACACATTCAAACAAGTTTGTAATCACAGCACAATAAAATCTACATATAAATATACTTTTTGCTGTTAAATATCACAATTAAATCTTTTTTCTTCATTCTTGGCTATATCTATCTATCACATTCTTTTTTGTGGTAATGGTTGTGTTTTGCACATTAAGATTAATAGTAGTTACTCTTATAAATTATTGTGTACAGTAACGTCATTAAAAAAAATTAAGAATAACTGAAAAGTAATAAAATCTTTTGTATAATTTATACTGTCTAATTTTCGTTCTTTCAATAATCTTAATCAATATTCATAACTTACAAGAATAAGACAACAGTCAGGAAAAGAAAAGGTCAATGATATGCTTACGTATAACGCTCATAATACACTAATACTACTCCATGTTTTATCTAGCTCCACCTGGTACTCCCAAAGTTGATCGGCCTTGTGTATATGACACTGACTGTCTGGAAACAGAAGCCTGTTTCATGTCATTTTGTCAAGATCCGTGTGAATTTGCAAAAGCCTGTGCATCCACCGCAAAATGCCACGTTAAGGCACACAGGCCCATTTGCACTTGTCCAGCAGGTTACGAAGGAAACCCAACTGTCAAGTGCTTCTTATCCACACCATGTAAGCTACTAATATGTTTAATCACTCTATACCTTCAATCTTCTATCTGTGTGGAAGGGATGAATCAACCATGAAACGCTAACATTACATTTAACATATTGACCGATTAATGTTTTGTTTGTGACTTTTGATTCTGAATGAGCAGTTGGAAACCCGTACTGCAAATAACAAAGCAGTAATTTTTGACTAATGATATTAATAGTGGCTCGCTTTTTTTACAGTACGAAAAATTAGTCCCAAATATTTTCTACTTATATTATTAATCTACTAGGAAGCTTAGTCCAAAATAATTATGTACAACTGGTCATATTGATATGAGATATGAGAATCTTATATTATTCTTATGACTATCCAGCATAAAGAGATGCAACGTACCCCTAAATTCATTGGGTTTCTTTGGAACAATGGCATTAATATTGTACGTTTGACAACCAGAGGTTAAGATGCACTGATACTGGTGGGACCGAACCAAACTTAACCTAGGCAACATTTCCTTGCGAATTATCCACACCTCTTACTACTCAACAGGTTTTAATCTCTATTAGGCATTATCGTATGTGTTTCAATTAAATTTTTACTACTTAACAGGAGTTGCTAGTCTCTATGGCAGATTGGTTAGCACATCTTGCTATGATGACAGAGGTCCTGAGTTCGAATCCCAGCCTAAGCATGAGTGTTCTTTGCGAGTGTCCCATCATCACGTATTCTTACTTTCGCGATTAGCCAAAAGTGGCAGAAAAGCGAAATGAATTAAACCGATTCAATTAACTACTTAACAGTCAGTTATATTGATATTATTGTATACAATCTTTTATTTGACTAGTTAATATATATTTTCCGGCCTAGAAAGCAGATAACAGCAGTGATGGGACTCAGCGTCCTGTCCAAGACCACCCAATGAAAAGCCACTTGGCAACCCTTGGCCCTCCATGAGTTGTTGCATCACATAGTTTAATTGAGTTGTTGGAATATACATTATTATTAATGAAACAATTACATTGTACGAAGTCAGCTGTGTGTTCAGACATAATGATCCATACTGCATAAAATCACTGTGTATTAGTTAATTATGAAAAGACATAGATAAATGAACAGTCTCGAGAAGGAATGTCCCACATATCATTACTCATAATATCAATATTTTATCCCACCAGCCCCATGGTGGGGTCATTACCATAACATGCTACAGAGTCATGGATTGGTTTGAATCCTCAGTAAGGCATGGATGTTCCATTATGTTTGTCCTATCATCTACTTCATCAGCTCATCATCATCATTGTGATTAACAGAAGTAGAAAATAACCAAAAATATGAAGTCCTTATCCGCGATCGTTTTAACTGTAGTTACTACTTTATGTGCAATGGTCATACAAGCATTCAAATAACCAAGAGAGCAATATTTTCTAGGTTCGAGAGATTGTGAAAGTTCTTAATTCCACAAAATAACTGCAGAATCAGAAAACCACATTACATAAAGGAGAGGACATGACAACAAATGCAGTTTATGATGTCTTAAATGTTTTTTTTTTAACCTGTGTATAATTTTTGCTACTTTAGTATAATTAGTTTTCAATAAGATCTCTCTTTTTTTAAAAATTTATATGGTTGAACAATAAGATTCGAATGCATTTAAATTCACAGCACAAACACAGTTAAAATTCACTTCTTACATAAGTATAATTCTGTGCAACTTGCAAAAAATAAAAAAACCTGATTTATTTAATTTCAGTGACTGAGTGGCAGAAAGTCATTGAAAAACATAATCTGAAGACATGTGTTTTCGCAAGTTACACCAAATTATTATGTACTAATTTAAGACATCATGTATAATTGTAGATAAACTTTGATGAAATACAATTTGTAAGCAACAAAAGCTACAAAGCTGAAGCAGAATGGTTGATTCATTCCCTGTTTTGTATATTATATTTATTTCTAGTTTACTACTGTAAAGTAATAATCTCTAGAAAAGTTTCTTATTGTCAGAAAAGCCTTTCATAAGATATATTTAATTTGTAAATAAAAATCATTCTACCTTTTTTTTCCTATTATTTGCTCTATAGGTAAAGTTGGTTGTAGTTATTTGTACTTGTATCACTGGTCCTTTGTACAAAGTGTTAGTGACAACTATATTGTTAGTTACTTTTTCCGAGTCTTTTCCCGTCTTTGACCTCTGTTGAGTATTCTTCTACCAACATAATTTTATGTAGATATTGTTCTTTCTCTGTCCTTTCAACTCCTTCTATGTGTATCACTACAGTGGGTTGCACAAGCAACTCTGAATGCCCTGTGACAGAAGCTTGCATCAATCAGATTTGCCAGAAACCGTGTGACGTCCATAACCCTTGTGCTCACAATGCAGTGTGCATAAACACCAACCATGAATCGGATTGCAGCTGCGCAGAAGGATACCATGGGAATGCTTTTGTAGGATGTGTACCAGGTAAGGTTAAGGCCTTTACTTATTTGTTCTACTATTTACTTGCTCTGAAACTATACAAATATCATAAGATACAATGCTAGTATAGTGGGAATCATTTTCTCCAAGGCTAGTAGACACTTTCTTATGCATTGTGCATGAAAATCCAATAGTATTATTATTTTCACTTTATATTTATAAACAGCATATTGATTGTTATTTTATAACAGGCAATGTTGCACAAACTTCTGGCTTTCATCTTCACACGCAATGGAGTTAGAAGTATTGTCTGAACTTTCATATGTCAACTAAACTAATGCTGTGTGCGAAACCTGAACTGCCGGTGCTATGCGCCGGACCTGATATTTATATATTATCTATCGTCAGTCATCTGTTACCTTTCTCTTATGGTCTACGATAATGCGTAATGTTAGATTATACACACTTGGTCCTGACATCTCTCGAGTTGCATTCTTACCTTCCTACTCTGTAACCGACGAACCCAGATTCGATGAGAACTCTTGTTTGAACTCAAACTCCATTGGGCCTGAAGATGTGAAATCAATGATGATATTAATGTTGTAGAAATTGATCAAACGTGCATTTCATACATTACATTAATTTCTACAGAAATTAATATCATTATCACACAGATGACATAGCATAATGGAAGAAAACATGTTGAAATTTATTTTCAGTAATTGGTTTAAGCCAAACCAGGGCAAATGTTAGTTACATTATTAAAAAATAGAGATGGACAAATATAGAATTTTTGCCAGTATTGATAAGGAACCAACATACATTTTACCGATATCGATAACTGATATTCTGTCAGTTCAATATAACATTGCAAAAGTTCCCCAAAGAACACGAATGGTTCATTTACCTCATTAATTAATTAGCATGACTGGAACACTGCAATGCGTTTTGCCTAAAAAAACTTGCATATTGAGACTTGTTTTACAAAAAACAGTCCATGCAAATTACATGTTTATTTTCACAAAAACAATGAAAAATGTCAGAAATGTTCACTCAGTTACAGGATATCTACGGAAATAGCATATCAGTAAAGTTATTTGCCATTTTACTGATAAAAAGGCATTTGTTGCTGGTGGCAACGTATTAATAAAACCGAGTACCTACTCATTTCTGAACTTGCTCACCTTCCTCCCTTACTGAGTACCTACTCCAGTGGTGAGTGAATGCTCACATTTTGATATACAAAAAAATGTACATGTTCTCAGAAATTAAGTCGATGCTTAAATTACACACAAGTGCACATGGATGCCCACTTAAGTATGAATATCATCAGCAGTGGCGTAGCATGGGCATTTCGGTTGGGAACGCCAAGTCCGAAGGAATGGTCGGCCCTTTTTTGGTTAATAATTTACTTATGGAATTAGTCGCCACAGGTGTTGTTTATTTGCCTGAAGTCAGCTGGGTTTGCAATAAAGCATCATCATCCATACAGTTTTTAGCTAGAAAATTAGATGCCTCACTATGCAACAAATGTTTTGAACTCTGGTGTTTTATACCTTTCGGCATGACACAAATCATTATAAAACCTACCTGAATCACAAGCCTCTGGACAACAGTAGTCGTCATTGTTGTGAATGATCCAACTAATGATTGATTTGGTTTATTTTACTTCGCTTTTCTACCACTTTTGGTTAATCGCGAATATGAATATGAGTGATGATGATATTGATGAAGGGACACTCACAAAGAACACCCGTGCTCACCCCGGGATTCGAATCACGGGCCTCTGTCGTCTTGGTGCACTGTGCAAAACACTCTGATACGGAGGTGGGCGGATGATCCAACTATCGTACACTCTACTAACATAACAGTGCCGATTAGTAATTCAGACCACTGTTTATTACGTCTTGAGAATGTTGATAAACATTTTAAAATAATTTTGTCCAGAGACCATTCGATGTTAAGAGTTTTCAAATGAATGCTAAACATTTCCATTGACACAATATTAAGCAGTTACATAATAACTAAAAAATAATAACCCGCAAAACTATTATTTTTTTATTATTATTAAGTGGTAGAGCAGCCACAGCCTGAACTTCTACCACGAGGACTTCAGCAACTTATTTGACAAAAACTGTGTTGATCTTTTAGTTTTTAATGCACATCGCTGTTCGTGCGATAAATTATACAATGCAGTGGTCATTAAGAAGTGCTATATTTCGGTTTGGTAAAGTTACGTCAGTCAATATTGTGTATTGTAGCAACACACAGCACGAGTGGCACGAGCGCGAAGAACCGGGTGGAAATTCTACCGCTGTCATCTGCTTCAGAAGGCAGGAAGGGTCACGTGAACCAATCACGTAGCCCTCGGCTCCATACGCGGGCGTACGAGAGAGCATTTGGTCGCGTGCTTTAGAGATCCAAGCTTTCCCTCCAGAAAGGCAGCAAGGAATATAGGGTTCTGTACGCCGAACCTGCTCGGCGTACGGCAAGGAAAGGCATTGAAAAAATGCTAGAACGAGTGTTGAGAGTGGAGTGTTGCAAGCGGATCGCGAAAAATAGCTATTATAATGCCATGAAGGTCAGACATATATGAAATTAGTCAAGATTTACTTTATATTTACAGCATTTACGCATTTTTTAAATATTAAATCTGGGAACGCCGGGCATACGGGCGTACTATAACGCTACGCCACTGATCATCAGGGCATAAAAATGGGGATATTTGCATGAAAAACTGCACGGTAAATTTCATTCATATGGAAATGGAGCACTTTCCTGTTTTTCTTAATATGATCCATTGTTTGAATCTTGTTATTATACAGCATGTTCCACTTAGAGGGATCAAGAAATAATTGTTAATTTGAAGTGTAAATAATGGTTTATTAACACACTTTTTACATACCTTGATGCAGAAACTCTCTGAGTTTAGGAAAATGGTTAATGCAACTCGATGTGTGCATCTAGAGTTGCCCTGTAGATATCTAAAGATATTTAAAGGGTCTGCATTCTTACCGTCGCATATCTGTTGCTCTACTGAATAGTGCCACACTTGTTCCGCTTTACACATTGGCATGCATGCACAAGCGTATGTATTCACTATTGGCGTATAAACTCGGATAGTTTCTGTATCTTGTAAAATGAAAATCATAACAATATCCTCCTCTGTTTTTAAAAGGTGGGCATTTATTTGTTGATCCCTCTAAGCAGAACACGCTGTATTGAAAATATACTATATTTGTGATAATTCTAAAAGTGATTTGAAATCACAGAATATGAGCAAGTTTGACAAACTGACTCAGCATGTATACTTTTAAATATGACAAACATGAATAGTGTACTCCAGACAACATAGAAAGTGCATGACTACCTGCAACTATACAAGGAATGACTCTTTTTCTTTTCTAGCGACCAAAAGCTGTGTGACGTATCACGACTGCTTTGTGGACGAGGAATGCGTATCTGGCACCTGCATGAGACAGTGCCAAGACAAGACTATTGACTGTGGCTACAATGCTTACTGCTTGACTGTTGACCAGACGGATGTATGCTTGTGCAGAAAGGGGTTCGTTGGGGATCCTTACACACAGTGTCTCCCTGAAATGCACTGCGGATACAATGGTGACTGCTCACCAGAACTGGCTTGCATTGATCGAACGTGCACCAACCCCTGTTTGGTGGCCAACCCTTGCCCCAAACATGCAACATGTAAAGTGCAGAACCACAGGGCCATGTGCGTCTGCAGTTTGAATTTTGTGGGCACCCCAGCGTTTGGCTGTGTGCAGGCCACTTGCATGTGGCATGACGATTGCGATAGGGATCAATTATGTATAAATGGACAATGCCAGTATGGCTGCCAACAATGCGGAGAGGGTGCTGTGTGCAAGAGCAAAAATGGGGAAATTAAGTGCCTTTGTCCAAGCGGAACGTATGGAGATCCATTAATAAGTTGCAAATGTAAGATTTCTCACGAATATATTTTTTCACCACATTTGTCACAGTTAAAGCTTCTGTTTATAAAATAAATTCATTTTGGCTAAATCATTGTTCTCAAATATCATATTGAAAAGATTTGCAAACAATCAAAGGTGCTAAATTTTTAACATTCTCTTTCTTCAAATTTTCCAATCCTAAAAATATTTTTCGAAAATATACAAGAAATAAATTACAGAGTTGTGCCCAAGTATTGACGAATCAGTTTGTGCTTTGAAAGACAAAATCACTGCACTTTGGTTCATTCAAAATTAACTCTTTGTACTTGTGGGCCTTTGCAACGACTTTTAATATATACTTTTTACTGCACAACAATTTGTAGCTTGTTATACTTTTTCTTAAGTATCCAGATAAAGAGATTTTCATGTACCAATGTTTGTTACATGGCTGTTTTTCCTTGATAGAAAATCCAAGAAAGAGTAGCAAAAACAGAACTCATTTTAATGCAGCCTTCTCAGAATTCAAAATACAACTAGGTTCTAGTTACATAATTCATGATTTGGCATATAGGTGGCAGTAGAGTAGGGGCAAATGTTTATCACTAGAAAATTTACTTCAGAGTGCAAAGGGTTGAACTACAAACTGTTAAACGTGCAGTTGCTTTATTTTTTTAAGGTTAGGATTCATTATAACTAATGATTTTGATGTGTGTGGATGCAACACAAAACATGGATACAATTTGAAATTAACTTTGTTATTTAAAGAAATGAGTGGAAACGATTGTTAATAGATTGTTTCTGTACAATGTAGCCATACATTCATGCGAGACGAATGACGACTGTAAAGGTAGCGAAGCATGCATTGACGACAAATGTAAGGATCCCTGCTATTCTGTCCCACCTCCCTGTGCGCTGAAAGCGCTCTGTATGGTTGTCCAGCACAAACCAGTCTGCATGTGTCCAGATGGATTTGATGGGGATCCTAAAGAACAGTGTAGACAAGGTAAAAGCAAAGGTTATAATTTGTTGACGAAAATATTCAAGAATTTCTTTTTATACAAAATTGTATTGACAAAAGACTTTTATTGACGTACAATGACTATAGACTACAAGACAGTATGTTCATTATCGTATAATAAATTGTTCAT
>NC_139237.1:66108897-66214995 GCF_977018435.1 Lepisma saccharinum
AATGCTGGCAAATTTGCAGAATAACATTGATTTGTTTAAAAAGTGAGTTACTATCCCCGATTATTTTTGATACACAAATAGAAATGGGGTGATTTTGGAGTTTTGCAACCAAGGGGCTAATGTTGGCGTTTTTTAACGCAGTCCCGATTAACCGTAATGCATAAAGCTGTTTCAACGAATATCGAACCTGGAACCTTTTGATTACAATGCAAAGACTTTACCACTAATGTATGCTATGTTTTAAAACCAAAAATAAATAATAGTATCGAATTTTTAAAAAATGCGTTACCAGTCTCGATTAGCCATTACGCACAAACAGATGTGTTTTGAAACCAAAGGGGGGTCGAGGGTTCGATTACAACTGGGTATGTGTGTTGAGGAAACTAAAGGTCAACAGGCATGGAAAGTTTTTATTCGCCATCTCAAAATAAGTTTTTGGGCTTGGTACAGGTAGCTTTTTGTAGAAAGCCCCACAACGACATCAACGTGGCTACCATCTGTGGGGGCCTCTTTTTTTTTAAGTTGGAGAGGGGCACAAAGCCGTTTGTACCATACAGCGTTGCACCGAATAACCAACTTGTCAACTAGTCACTCACTCCATCATTAAAGTGCACAACATAATATCAAATTTGCACTGATAATAAGCAAAAAATTATAGCGGCTGCATAATTATATTTCAATGACAGCAAATGGTTTCAAATGAATGGTTTCCACTTTTATTTTTTACTAAGTAACAGATTTGGTAATGAAAAGCTTTAACATTTGCATATAATATGAGATTTGTTTTGGTATCCAGTTTGTATGTTGACCAAATCACAGATATACTAGTACTAAGGATAGCATTAACTTAATCTAATAAAAATATATTCCACTGCATTACAAAATTAACTCATTCTGTTTTCTGTTTTTGAATCCATATGGTAAAGTCTCGAAACTTGATGCACATCTTTTTCTTTGGTATATACCAACCTGAAAAACCCTTATCTTCCGGCTTACTAACAACGGAATGTGTTTTTGTGCGTACGATTTTGTTCGAGTTGAGTAAAGTTAAAGAGGAGGTGTTGTTGAGAATAGCATTGGTGAGTGATTCGAAATTGATTGTGCTGCTGTTTTTATGGTTTAGACATATGCCTTTCACCTTGCAAACAGTAGTAACATTAGTATTGTCTGGATTTACTACCTCAAATGCATAACTTTTCGGTCCACTGGATGAAAATGCTCTGATATAAGCATTTTTCCCATAGAGTTCTAGTTCATTTGTTAACTCCCCTAGGTAGTCTCCAACAGGCAGATCAACATCACCTGGTCTTTGAATATAAATAACACTATCGGTATCATAGTACAATACATTTTCGCCTAATGTATCCAAATATTCATAAAGCTCTAATCGTGCATGTGTTGTAGTGTATGCTGGCAATAACTACATTTACAGTCGATAATGGAAGTGCAGATTCTTCGAGATATTGCCAGTGAACTATCAACATATCTTCATTTATAGGTATAACTTGATGTACTTCAACATTGGGATTTTCTAGTTTATCGAAAAAATCCTTAGGATTATTGATAATACTAACTTGACCAGGGTTTTCTCTCTGTCCAAATTTACCCCCAAAATGAATTCAGCATAAGTTTTGCTAAGCTTCGTAATCCAGGATTAGCACATATTCTGTTTTCATCAACAACACACCCTCCTTTTCAAAATAGTCAGCTATGTATTTTTTTTCGGATTCTTCATCAATACACCACAATGGCCAGCGCTTGCTTCAACTTTTGCTTTGAGAAATGTATTGATGTACTCTGCAAAAACACCACCTGATTTTTTTGCAGGATCATATTGTTCAACATTATATTCCCATACCTCATGTAATTCTAAAATTTTGTATTTCTTTTGAACTGCCTCTGAACTTCATCCACAACCCAGGTTCCAGTTATAGCTCTTTCCCTAGCAGTATGGTTACATTCCGCCTGTTTATTTCATCGGCACAAGTTCTACATAGAGGGAAAGTTAATTTTGAATTGGTTCGATATGGTAACACAGGATGGTACAGATCTCTCGGTGGAAGTATTGTTGCTTTGACAAGCCCCTCAAAAGAATAAATATCGGGGCATTCTTCCCCCACATAAATTTTCACCGGATGGCCAACTGGAAACTTTTTAACTTTGCAACAATAAGGGTACAGGCTACATACATCCTTATATTGAATTGTTTCATTTTCTTTCACAGTGTAATGTAGTTTGGGTAGCATTAGTTCTACCACCCATAAAACGCCTCCCGGGGAATTATGGGGGCTTTAATTGATAACGGATGTTTTTCAACATAATGTTTCATGGTTTTGTTATTTTCTCAACTGCTGGTGAAATTCGCACCCCCACATCTCATGGACAATGTAGTTAAGTGCTTTTAATCTGGTAATTTTATTTTCTGTTCTTTCATACCGAAAAGACAAAGTATCATATGGGTCATCATGAAGAGGTTCTGTACGTGAAGTAGGGAAACATTTGACACAACCATGTGTTCTGCATCCTTGATATTCAAATACATGCTCTTCCCCTTTTTGATCTTTAAAATATCCATCTACTTTCAAATTTCCTCCAACTTTTACTTCTGGTCCTCTGGCTGCATGTTGGATTTCGATTTTATGTTTTCTTTCCTCCCATACCAACCATTGAATAGCCTCTATAGACTGAATATCACACCATCTGTATCCGTTTTTAGGAATAATTCCTATATGTTCTGCTTTCAAAAATCTTTTACGGAATACTTTATTACAAGCTGAAGCGATGGTGATGGCTTCCAATAATGGGTTCACTGTTGTTTCTTTTCAAAAGTGGTCATGAATTTCAAAACAGGCAGCACGTAGTACATTAACATCTTCTACACAGTATTTTCTCAACTCCTTCTGCATATCGAAAAACTACCCCTGTTTTCTGTTGTTCACTATGCCATTCCAAAAAAACTGGTTCTCTGATTCTCCATCATAGAATCACAGCGTAAAATTCAGTACCAGGGATACATCCGACATATTCTTTATTTTCAAAGTATTAAAAAAATGAGGAAAATACCCTTTGGACATTGGGAGATCAAATGCTTTCGGTAATTTGTGAGCGCCATTGGAATAAGTTGAGAGAATCTATGAAATGGATATTGTGCATCTTCAAAGATAATATTTTGGCTCCATTCATGATCACAGACGGTGTCCATTTCATTTTTTCGATCATAGTTTGCAGTACAAAATGCGAATCATACCCTCTACTATGTGTGCAATACACACAATATTGTTAATTTTGGTGCGGTGAGCTGAAACAAATTGCAGAAAATTGTAAACAGGTTCTGTACTATCAAAAATGTGCTGTCTTTTTCCGCATACACTGCACCATTGAGACATATCTTTGTTCTCAATGCAATTATAGCATACATTTTGGCACACCAAAAGATTTGGAATATGCAGAAAATTGTTTTCAGTGCCTTCTAGTTTTGTGTCCTGCCTCGATCAATATCGTAGAAAACAAGCATTGCTTTTTTTGATATAAGAGAAGATATTTGTTTGCTATAAATTTTTTGGATGTGACATAGATGTTCAGATGGTACCATATTTTTACAGCTGACACAGAATTTCTCTCCACATATATGAGGATTTCTGTTTGTACGGATAGCATACGCTTTCAGGCATTTTTCACAACATTTTACTGTCTGACAAAGAGAGTTTTTTCTATTGTAACATGTTTTATGATTATTGTAACATTTTTGACCATAGAAAAATCTGTTACAATCAGTGCACTTTATTTTGGTTTCTGAAACAGTACATTTGGGCTTTTCTTGGCATTGTGAACAAACAGCTGTACAGGATCCTAGATGTCTAGAAACATGATCATATTTTTTATGGCAAGTTTCACAATAGAAATTAGCGGAGAATGCAGCTGTAAGAGATGTTATAACATTAAAATGGTTGTTTATGTACACCAAATTTAAAGTTTCGCGCCTAGGTAATAAAGGACCTTCATATATCACATCACTCCCGGAAAATCCATTATATACGGTAATCTTGAAATCAGATAAATAGTCCTGAAATTTTTGAATTTCGGTAGTTCCTCCACCACCATTCAAATTTTCCCCAGCTTCTCTGCACAGTTTATCCACTTCTTCTTCCATAACACATTTATGTTGTCTAACATACTGATAACGTTTTTTAGGTTCATTTTTGTAAACATTAATACCTCTTGCCACAACCAACGCATAAGCCAAACACCTGCTATCGGAATTTTTAATAGTTATAATTCCTTTTTTTAGTTTACAGAATTGTTCCCCATTCATTGCATTTTGGCGAACACGTCCTCCCCCTCGTGGCATTTGGACATGATGGAGATATACATAGAAATTGTTGTCAGAAAGAAATGTTGTATTGCTCTGCAATACTTTTTCCAATGCTGCCCACAATATCTCCATATTTACCGCCTGTGCTTCCCGAAAAGATAACCAAAAAGGGCGATCAGGGTGATCTTCATTTCTGATAGTAATACCAACTTGGTCATGCTCGGCCACATCACGTAGAACATATTGGACCAGTTCTTGCAATCCCTCCTGAACCCATATCACCGGATTCTCATTGTGTGGTGCCCCCCGCAACCGAGCACCCACCATTCGTCCTTCCATATTGAATCTTTGGTAACGCCTTTTTGTCTCTTCTATAACTTCAACATGATGTAACACTGCATCATCGCCACCGCCTACCTGTTTGCACACTTCCGCTTCCTGAATACAATCCCGAAGAACCATTTGGTATAACGCTGGCGAAATATGATTTGTACATTGCTCCAATTCTCTAGTGTCTAAAACAGATTCTAAATGGAAAATATCTCCACATTTTTCATCGGTTGTTCCAATACACCCAAATATCCCTGTATCCTGGTTGTTATACTTGTTAGGAAACATTTCAACATGTTGGTTGGTCTCACTAGAAATAGAGACAGAGGGTCTGGATTGATTGCTGTTAATAGCAGTAGAGGTAGAGGGGGTAGAATGTTCTGCTGACTCAACATTAAAACCGCTACGACAGAATGTAACATAACACCAGGCGCATCGAATTTTTGCTGACGCGTAGGAATGAATAATTTCTACGCCATTCCTTTTTCCATTTAGAATCTGTTTTAGACACTAGAGAATTGGAGCAATGTACAAATCATATTTCGCCAGCGTTATACCAAATGGTTCTTCGGGATTGTATTCAGGAAGCGGAAGTGTGCAAACAGGTAGGCGGTGGCGATGATGCAGTGTTACATCATGTTGAAGTTATAGAAGAGACAAAAAGGCGTTACCAAAGATTCAATATGGAAGGACGAATGGTGCGTGCTCGGTTGCGGGGGGCACCACACAATGAGAATCCGGTGATATGGGTTCAGGAGGGATTGCAAGAACTGGTCCAATATGTTCTACGTGATGTGGCCGAGCATGACCAAGTTGGTATTACTATCAGAAATGAAGATCACCCTGATCGCCCTTTTTGGTTATCTTTTCGGGAAGCACAGGCGGTAAATATGGAGATATTGTGGGCAGCATTGGAAAAAGTATTGCAGAGCAATACAACATTTCTTTCTGACAACAATTTCTATGTATATCTCCATCATGTCCAAATGCCACGAGGGGGAGGACGTGTTCGCCAAAATGCAATGAATGGGGAACAATTCTGTAAACTAAAAAAAGGAATTATAACTATTAAAAATTCCGATAGCAGGTGTTTGGCTTATGCGTTGGTTGTGGCAAGAGGTATTAATGTTTACAAAAATGAACCTAAAAAACGTTATCAGTATGTTAGACAACATAAATGTGTTATGGAAGAAGAAGTGGATAAACTGTGCAGAGAAGCTGGGGAAAATTTGAATGGTGGTGGAGGAACTACCGAAATTCAAAAATTTCAGGACTATTTATCTGATTTCAAGATTACCGTATATAATGGATTTTCCGGGAGTGATGTGATATATGAAGGTCCTTTATTACCTAGGCGCGAAACTTTAAATTTGGTGTACATAAACAACCATTTTAATGTTATAACATCTCTTACAGCTGCATTCTCCGCTAATTTCTATTGTGAAACTTGCCATAAAAAATATGATCATGTTTCTAGACATCTAGGATCCTGTACAGCTGTTTGTTCACAATGCCAAGAAAAGCCCAAATGTACTGTTTCAGAAACCAAAATAAAGTGCACTGATTGTAACAGATTTTTCTATGGTCAAAAATGTTACAATAATCATAAAACATGTTACAATAGAAAAAACTCTCTTTGTCAGACAGTAAAATGTTGTGAAAAATGCCTGAAAGCGTATGCTATCCGTACAAACAGAAATCCTCATATATGTGGAGAGAAATTCTGTGTCAGCTGTAAAAATATGGTACCATCTGAACATCTATGTCACATCCAAAAAATTTATAGCAAACAAATATCTTCTCTTATATCAAAAAAAGCAATGCTTGTTTTCTACGATATTGAATCGAGGCAGGACACAAAACTAGAAGGCACTGAAAACAATTTTCTGCATATTCCAAATCTTTTGGTGTGCCAAAATGTATGCTATAATTGCATTGAGAACAAAGATATGTCTCAATGGTGCAGTGTATGCGGAAAAAGACAGCACATTTTTGATAGTACAGAACCTGTTTACAATTTTCTGCAATTTGTTTCAGCTCACCGCACCAAAATTAACAATATTGTGTGTATTGCACACAATAGTAGAGGGTATGATTCGCATTTTGTACTGCAAACTATGATCGAAAAAATGAAATGGACACCGTCTGTGATCATGAATGGAGCCAAAATATTATCTTTGAAGATGCACAATATCCATTTCATAGATTCTCTCAACTTTATTCCAATGGCGCTCAACAAATTACCGAAAGCATTTGATCTCCCAATGTCCAAAGGGTATTTTCCTCATTTTTTTAATACTTTGAAAAATAAAGAATATGTCGGATGTATCCCTGGTACTGAATTTTACGCTGTTGATTCTATGATGGAGAATCAGAGAACCAGTTTTTTGGAATGGCATAGTGAACAACAGAAAACAGGGGTAGTTTTCGATATGCAGAAGGAGTTGAGAAAATACTGTGTAGAAGATGTTAATGTACTACGTGCTGCCTGTTTGAAATTCATGACCACTTTTGAAAAAGAAACAACAGTGAACCCATTATTGGAAGCCATCACCATCGCTTCAGCTTGTAATAAAGTATTCCGTAAAAGATTTTTGAAAGCAGAACATATAGGAATTATTCCTAAAAACGGATACAGATGGTGTGATATTCAGTCTATAGAGGCTATTCAATGGTTGGTATGGGAGGAAAGAAAACATAAAATCGAAATCCAACATGCAGCCAGAGGACCAGAAGTAAAAGTTGGAGGAAATTTGAAAGTAGATGGATATTTTAAAGATCAAAAAGGGGAAGAGCATGTATTTGAATATCAAGGATGCAGAACACATGGTTGTGTCAAATGTTTCCCTACTTCACGTACAGAACCTCTTCATGATGACCCATATGATACTTTGTCTTTTCGGTATGAAAGAACAGAAAATAAAATTACCAGATTAAAAGCACTTAACTACATTGTCCATGAGATGTGGGGGTGCGAATTTCACCAGCAGTTGAGAAATAACAAAACCATGAAACATTATGTTGAAAAACATCCGTTATCAATTAAAGCCCCCATAATTCCCCGGGAGGCGTTTTATGGTGGTAGAACTAATGCTACCAAACTACATTACACTGTGAAAGAAAATGAAACAATTCAATATAAGGATGTATGTAGCCTGTACCCTTATTGTTGCAAAGTTAAAAAGTTTCCAGTTGGCCATCCGGTGAAAATTTATGTGGGGGAAGAATGCCCCGATATTTATTCTTTTGAGGGGCTTGTCAAAGCAACAATACTTCCACCGAGAGATCTGTACCATCCTGTGTTACCATATCGAACCAATTCAAAATTAACTTTCCCTCTATGTAGAACTTGTGCCGATGAAATAAACCAGGCGGAATGTAACCATACTGCTAGGGAAAGAGCTATAACTGGAACCTGGGTTGTGGATGAAGTTCAGAAGGCAGTTCAAAAGAAATACAAAATTTTAGAATTACATGAGGTATGGGAATATAATGTTGAACAATATGATCCTGCAAAAAAATCAGGTGGTGTTTTTGCAGAGTACATCAATACATTTCTCAAAGCAAAAGTTGAAGCAAGCGGCTGGCCATTGTGGTGTATTGATGAAGAATCCGAAAAAAAATACATAGCTGACTATTTTGAAAAGGAGGGTGTGTTGTTGGATGAAAACAGAATATGTGCTAATCCTGGATTACGAAGCTTAGCAAAACTTATGCTGAATTCATTTTGGGGTAAATTTGGACAGAGAGAAAACCCTGGTCAAGTTAGTATTATCAATAATCCTAAGGATTTTTTCGATAAACTAGAAAATCCCAATGTTGAAGTACATCAAGTTATACCTATAAATGAAGATATGTTGATAGTTCACTGGCAATATCTCGAAGAATCTGCACTTCCATTATCGACTGTAAATGTAGTTATTGCAGCATACACTACAACACATGCACGATTAGAGCTTTATGAATATTTGGATACATTAGGCGAAAATGTATTGTACTATGATACCGATAGTGTTATTTATATTCAAAGACCAGGTGATGTTGATCTGCCTGTTGGAGACTACCTAGGGGAGTTAACAAATGAACTAGAACTCTATGGGAAAAATGCTTATATCAGAGCATTTTCATCCAGTGGACCGAAAAGTTATGCATTTGAGGTAGTAAATCCAGACAATACTAATGTTACTACTGTTTGCAAGGTGAAAGGCATATGTCTAAACCATAAAAACAGCAGCACAATCAATTTCGAATCACTCACCAATGCTATTCTCAACAACACCTCCTCTTTAACTTTACTCAACTCGAACAAAATCGTACGCACAAAAACACATTCCGTTGTTAGTAAGCCGGAAATAAGGGTTTTTCAGGTGGTATATACCAAAAGAAAAAGATGTGCATCAAGTTTCGAGACTACCATATGGATTCAAAAAACAGAAAACAGAATGAGTTAATTTTGTAATGCAGTGGAATATATTTTTATTAGATTAAGTTAATGCTATCCTTAGTACTAGTATATCTGTGATTTGGTCAACATACAAACTGGATACCAAAACAAATCTCATATTATATGCAAATGTTAAAGCTTTTCATTACCAAATCTGTTACTTAGTAAAAAATAAAAGTGAAAACCATTCATTTGAAACCATTTGCTGTCATTGAAATATAATTATGCAGCCGCTATAATTTTTTGCTTATTATCAGTGCAAATTTGATATTATGTTGTGCACTTTAATGATGGAGTGAGTGACTAGTTGACAAGTTGGTTCTTCGGTGCAACGCTGTATGGTACAAACGGCTTTGTGCCCCTCTCCAACTTAAAAAAAAAGAGGCCCCCACAGATGGTAGCCACGTTGATGTCGTTGTGGGGCTTTCTACAAAAAGCTACCTGTACCAAGCCCAAAAACTTATTTTGAGATGGCGAATAAAAACTTTCCATGCCTGTTGACCTTTAGTTTCCTCAACACACATACCCAGTTGTAATCGAACCCTCGACCCCCCTTTGGTTTCAAAACACATCTGTTTGTGCGTAATGGCTAATCGAGACTGGTAACGCATTTTTTTAAAAAATTCGATACTATTATTTATTTTTGGTTTTAAAACATAGCATACATTAGTGGTAAAGTCTTTGCATTGTAATCAAAAGGTTCCAGGTTCGATATTCGTTGAAACAGCTTTATGCATTACGGTTAATCGGGACTGCGTTAAAAAAACGCCAACATTAGCCCCTTGGTTGCAAAACTCCAAAATCACCCCATTTCCTATTTGTGTATCAAAAATAATCGGGGATAGTAACTCACTTTTTAAACAAATCAATGTTATTCTGCAAATTTGCCAGCATTGGAACCCAAAACCTTTTGAATACTAAACAACAATATCAGCTATTTTGTTTTGCTTTTTGAATATCTGTTCGTGCTAATCGGGACTGATAACACACTTCTTTTTTATTTAAACAGAAAATCATTATTAGCCACTTTGACAACAATTTCTATGTATATCTCCAACATGTCCAAATGCCACAAAGGGGGGAGGACGTGTTCGCCAAAACGCAATAAATGGGGACTAATTCTGTAAACTAAAAAAAAAAATTATAACTAGGAACTCGAACCTGGAACCTTTCGAATACTAAACACCAGTCACAGCCATTTTGTTTTGATTTTTAATATCTGTTCCTGCATAAATACTAATGGGGACTCAACACACTTCTTTTTTATTTTATTTTAAAAACAACATCATTATCAGCCAATTTGACATTGTGAATCGAACCCGGGGACCTTTTCATTACAGCATAAACATCCTATTTCCAATTAGTTCATTTTCTCTTTGTGCACAAAAAGCTAATCGGAACTTTTAAACAAATACAATTGAATATCCAATTTTCACCAACATTGGGAATCGAACCCTCAACCACTTGGTTAAAACATCTCGCGGAATAAAAAACACCCCCCGCGCCGCGCCGCCCCGCCCCGCCCCGCGCCGCCCCGCGCCGCGCCGCGCCCCGGTCGCCGCCGCCGCTAAACACAAAACGCGGCCGCCATTTTGATTTTATTCAAATACTATTTATGCACAGATGGACTAATCGGGACCTATAATGGCGGGACAAAACAATTGGCCTAATTTAACTACCTAGAAAATCGAACCCGCGACCTCTTCATTCCCAGGCGACAACATTAACCACTAACCCAACTCGATTTTCGAACTCAACCATTTTGTTGCCTTTATTTACACACAGGCTAATCGAGACCATTCAATATTGACATCGTCGCCTTGTAATCAACGGGTCCCAGGTTCGATACTCGGTGGAGGCACATAGTGGTCCGAATCACCACTTTTCAACTGTAGCCCCAATCCTGATTAGTTTTGCCGTGCATAAAACAGACTTAAAAAAACTAACTCAATCTATCAACCAATCAATATTGACTCTACCAGGAATCGAACCCTCGACGCCTCTTGTTTTACAGAGCAATAACCTTAGCCGCTAAACTTTCGGGGGTAAAGCACCTTCGGCGCCATCTTTAAATCATTTCTTCATGTCTTTGAATCATACGCAATGGTTGCGCGCGCATTTCCTCCACACACACACAAACATACGCACGTGTTAGTTTAGCATACATCAAGAAACAACGTGACAAACCCATTGACCCCCCTCCCCCCACCGCTTCCGATGTCTTCAAGGTGATCAGACACGTTCTGCTGACTCAACAATAAAATCACTCGTGGCCCGCTACAACCGGATGTAACGTAACACCAGGCGCATCAAATTTTTGCTGACGCGTAGGAACAAAATGCTGTCATTCTACTGTGGTAAATTGGCCATTTAAATTTTTTCCACAGCATTTTTCATAATATTTCACAAGCTCAAGGGGGGGGGTTAAACCCCGTAACCCCCCCCCCTTGCGTACGCCACTGGGCCGTCCCATAAGTGCTTCAGTGCGTTTCGTGAGGTTCATTATGCTGTCCCAAAAGTCGCGTTCCGTGCAAGAACGAGATTCACCAAACGCACGGGCCAGGAAGTTGGTTTCTTCGGTGAGACCATGTGAGTTTCGTCTGCTGTTTGCAGACAACGCGCGTGCATGATGGATGATGGCTTCAAACTGCATTAGTTCGGAAAATGTATTATAATTTTAATAGAGAATGCCTCAACTGTTCTTACAATGTGATTAAAATGAGTAACAGTATCAGCAGTATAGTTTATTTTTGCCAGAAGGACAAGGCTTCCGTTGGACCATGTTGGACGCCATGCGGAAAATTTCTATAAAGAAAACGCTGCGCCTGCGCTTTCACCTAGAGCGTCCCATAAGTCTGTAAAATAACTGGTTTCACCAGATTCAGGAGCCCAGTTATCTTCGTGGAATTCGTTCGTTTCCTTAAGACTTTCGGAACACACCCTAGGAGTGTGCGGGGCTGGAGACCAGGGTTGGCATGTTTAAAACAAAAGTGTTTAAAACACTTTGTTTTAAACGTTTAAAACACACGGCTTTGTTTTTTTTACAAATGTTTTAAACGTTTAAAACAATGTGTTTTAAACATGTTTTTTTTACAAGTGTACTTGTTTAAAAAACATTTTGGTGGTAGATATTTTATAGTCTGTGATATTTTTTGTTTGGCAACCCTGTTTTTTCATCCGTGATTTACAGTCTCACTTATCGCACAACACTTGAGCAACCTTCATGTTCTGACGTCACGGGAGAAAGCCTTTTAATTTTAGGCTAAATGCCTATGTTGTTAGATTAGGCAGGCTAGCTACGTATGCACAAGGTAGCAAAATTGTTGTGCGACAAGAAAGACCCGTGCTTTACTGTAGAAATTGAAACCTCTCAGTTACTTGTTTCGTATCGTCCTGTAAGTTTGAGACTGATGGAAGCTGGAAATGGAATCTAATATCTAAATACACAATGCGTGATTTTGATCATGACGTGATTTTTTTTATTTTGCGATACGATTCATTGGTCTGTATAACTGAATGAAGCGCAGATGCTTACTTTTGGTAACATAATTTTGTACTTTGAAAGATAAATTCATCTGGAGAATCTATTATGACACTGCAGGTTGTTTTCTGCTATATAAACAGTTCAGGTAGCAGGAGATATTTCACCCTGATTTTTTTAGGACGAGGATAGTAATTCTGTAATATTTAGTTTCTTGAAATTTAGGTGTATATAAATCCTAACCTACTCTAGTAGTGGCGGAAAAAGTGGGGGTATTACCCAGAACTTTTGTCCCTGCAGTCACGGGCGCCGACTTGTCAAAATTATTTGGGGGCTCTGATCACTGAAATAAATTAATGAATGACTCACTCTCTCCCTTTTTTAAGTTTCGGCCTCAGTGTTCGGAATATCATAAAAGTTAGGGGTGTGCGGGATCCCGAAAAGTCTGGACCGGGATCAGGGAAAAAAATTCCCGTTCCGATCCAGACTTCGGGAAATGATTTCCCGAATTTTCGGGATCCCGTGCAATCGGGAAATACCGAATTGTCATTTGAAAATGTCGTTATTTCTCGACGTTTTCTGCATTGTCAATTTCTGGAACTTACCGGAAATTGTTAGTTTTTAATCCAGAAATCACTTAAAGTGAAAATGACGTGAATAATACGCAACTTGGAGAGAAATCTGGCGGGGCGCCGTCCTCCCACCTTACGAGACGTAGAGCATTCTCATGCGCGATCGCGAGGGGTAAGAGGCGAGGGAACTGGCGGAATAACATGCGCGGGATCTCTGGCTGGGAGGACGGAGGGTTTGTCGTCCGAAACCCACCCCCTAGACGAAACTGGCCCTCTCCGGAGAACGGTAAACAATGAAGAGTTGCCAGAAGCAATGAAGTTAACATAAGAAAAAAAATCATTCTGTATTCCATAATCTTATTCACTTATGACATAAGAGTAGAGCAATAAATAACACAATTTCCAATGAGGAAAGAAAATATCGGTAACTGAAAATGTACAGACTCTTGCTTGATTTTTGTTATTTACCGTCGCTTTCTGCTGCTTTTCGGTAATCACGACGATGAGGATGAACGATGATATAATGAAATTGATGGAGGCGCACTCACAAAGAACACACATACCCATGCCGGGATTCGAACCCAGGAGCCCTGGCTTTGTAATGCGGTATGCTAGCCATGGAAGTCGGCTATAGATTCTTTCTACATGCAAAATTATCATATAGCTATATGCGTTGTATTTTTCTGAGTTTAGTGAAAAGTACATTTGGATTACAATGATGTGGAGTACATCACGTAGATTTAATTACATGTTTTGATTAACACGTTTGAAAAAAATCCTGATATTGTGACAAAGTTGTCAATTTCTTTTCAAGGCGGATGTTAAATAAATGAGAGACTCGTCATCTAAACTCACCAAGAGCCGCTACAGGAACCTGTGAACTACAAATTTCTGAAAATTTGGCAAAATTGTCTGGCAACCCCGAAGCAATAAAACGACCGGATGGGAAGACGATAGTATTTACACTTGTTTATTCGTTTTCTATGGAAAAGTGAAGCTTTTTCGGTACTTGAGTGCTATATTTGTGCATTTGTCTATATTCCTTGATTTTGATTAATTTTGCTGTAAATATTTGAAAAGCAAAAATGGACTCCTCTATACAGGAATAAACGTAATATTCTGATAATGATTTAATGTGCTATTAGAAGGGATATGTTTATTTTGTGTAATAGTACAGTTTTTAAATCAAATTGGGATTATATTCACATTTTTAAAACCAAAATGTAATTTTATATACCGCTTTTTCACCGCTATAACAGCGAAATCATTTTATTTACAGCTTTTGAACCCGAAATTGACTCTGTTTTTATACTGAAATTTTTCTTTTTTATTTACCAAAAGTATGTGCCTCTAACCATCGGCCATGCCTCTACGTACGCCAGTGTTCAACGAACATGTATTTTTTTGTGTGAACAATGAGAATTAACTAAAGAAAGTTCTTGGTTCGTTGTTAGAGGCTAATGCATAGACAAAGGCTAGGCGGACAAGAATACAGTCAGCAATTCGCCTTCCCATTATATTGTTTACCGCAGCTCGTTTGAATGTCTCTCTTTAAAATGTCTCACCTTGTTCACTAGACAATTATTCAAACGACAATAAGCTTAACTATTGTAAAATGTTTTGTTGGCAAGAACAGGGAGACAATCCAGATGTGAATTATCGGGGACATTTATGCGGGGAAGAAGCCGGAAAAATTCCAACCAATTTCGGGAATCGAATCCGGATCTCCCGCGTGATTGTCAGATGCTCTACCGACCAGACCACCGCAGCTTCTTGGATGAGTTCCATACTTTAATTATTTCAATTTATTTTAATGTATTTTCGTGTTTTATGGATTTTCTTCACCTTGAAATGTCTCACCTCGTTGACCAGACAAAAAACAAAAACAAAAACAAAAAAATGCTCCCAGGATTTGATAAAAATCGAATGATTAGAAAGTAATTTATTTCTATTGTTTTCATAAATGGTATATTTATGTAGATCTCTACTACATAATAGTAGTAGTGGTATTAGTAGTAGCATTAGTAGTAATTCAGCTAATTAATTAATTATAAGTATTATTAATTAATTGTGATTATTATTATTTAATTAAAGTATAATAAATCAAAGGTAATGTGAATTTGGAGAAAGTTTTAGAAATAACCCCCCCCTTGACGAAATCCTGCGTACGCTACTGGGACGGCCAGCTAGCATAACGCGTTAAACTTTTGGAACGGGCCCTATGACTCGAGACTAGGGATGGCCAGATCCGGATCCGCATGGTACTTTCGGTTCCGGATCCAGAACTTTCAGATCCGGATCGGGTACTTTCGGATCCGGATCGGGTACTTTCGGATCCGGTACTTTTCGATCCGGATCCGTTTTGCCATCCCACATGCGCTTCTTTGGAAAGTAAGAATGTGTTTATAACATATTGTTACCTGCTAATATACATATATATGTATATATATAGTGCGTGTGTGTGCGCGTGCGCGATTTGTAATTAATTAATACACTTACAAGGGAGGTCTAAGTCTCCCCCTCCGATTTCCATCAAACTTGGCAGGTGTAGAGACGCCCCCCTCAAATGTCAAGATGAGGAGAAATTGAAGTGGGGATCTTACCCCGAATCCACGTAAATATGGCATAGGATGAAACAGGGGCCATAGGGCCTCTCTATACACCTGCCAAATTTCATGGAAATCGGAGGGGGAGACAGGGGTCAGATGATCCCCACGTCAATTTGTCCTCATCTTGACATTTGAGGCGGGTTTTCCCCCCTAAAACACTTTTTCAGCTGAAACAAAAAAACACGTATTTCTTCCTTTGAGCCCCTCTATTCACCTGCGAAGTTTCATGAAAATCGGAGGGGGACACAAGGGTCAGATCCTTACTTCAATTTGTCCTCATCTTGACATTTGAGGGGATTTTGCCCCCTAAAACAGTTTTTAGCTGAAACAAAAAAAAAAGTATTTCTTCCTTTTGGTCCATCTATACACCTGCCACGTTTCATGGAAATCGGAGGGGAACACAGGGGTCAGATCCCCACTTTAATTTGTCCTCATCTTGACATTTGAGAGGAGGTTGCCCCCTAGAACAGATTTTTAGCCGAAGCGAAAAAAAAACACGTATTTCTTCCTTTGGGCCCATCTATAAATCTACCAAGTTTCATGGAAATCGGAGGGGGACACAGGGGTCAAATGCCCACTTAAATTTGTCCTCATTTTGACATTTGAGGGGGGTTGCCCCCTAAAACAGGTTCTTTGCCGAAAGAAAAAAACACGTATTTGTTCATTTTTGCCCGTTTATACACACACCTGCCAAGTTTCATGGAAATCGGAGTTGGAGACAGAGGTCAGATCCCCACTTCAATTTGTCCTCATCTTGACATTTGAGTGGGTTTTGCCCCGTAAAACCGTTTTTTAGCTGAAACAAAAAAAACACGTATTTCTTCCATTAGGCACCACTATACACCTGCCAAGTTTCATGGAAATCGGAGGGAGACACTTAGATAACCTCCCTTGTTAGTCTTACACTTTGTAATTATATAACACTGCATATATTATAATGTTCTATTTTAATTTGTAAAACTGTAACTGTAGAACAATTGTATAATTTTTGTATAACATTTCTATCTTGTTATACAGTGAGTGGAAAAAGTGTTTGGACACCATTGATGGTACGTAAACAAGGGATCCGCTCCGGGTTGTTGGTGCAGGTAGGCGAGTGGAATGAAAACCACATTATTCTACCTCATGTACTTGTTTATCTGATGCAACAGGAAAATACAAAATATAAAAAATAAACCATCTATAAACAATAATAACGAAATAACATATTTCGAACACAAAAAGTCTTTGGACACTTGCCATTCTTGTCCATATTTTCTGCAAAAACAAAAGCATTTAATATTTTGTTGGATTTCCTTTCGTATGAATCACTGCCCGGAGCCTGTCGGGTACAGATTTAACCAGATCTGCAGTAATCTGAGGTTAAATGGCGTTCCATTCTTCCTGCAATACTAATTTTAGGTCGGATTTGCTGCATATGTTTATTTTTCTTATCTGTTTCTCTAATACACTCCATAAATTTTCTATGGGGTTCAGATCTGGGGATTGGGGAGGTGTGTGAAGTTGTTTTGGGGTGTTATATAACAGCCACAATTTTGTATTAAGGGCTTAGGATCGTTGTCCTGTTGAAACAAGTAATCATTACCCAAATTCATTTGAGTCGCACTAGCGCTCAAATTATTTTTCAATATATCAATGTACATGTACTGATGCATCGTCCCCTCTATGAAATGCAACTTGCCGACCCCAGCAGCACTCATACAACTCCAGAGTGAACCGCCACCAATTTTGACAGCTGGGATTAAGTTTCGCGACTCCCAACTCTGTATTTCTTTACCGCCACATCATATGCCTACCACAGTGGCGTGCCCAGGATTTTCGAAAGGGAGGGGTTAAGTACACTTTTTCTGGTAGTCAGCTCTCATTTTGCCATCTTTTCCTACCTTTGATGTTCTTTTTTTTTAGGAATACTGGACCAAAAGGGGGGGTTATAACCCCCACCAACCCCCCCTTGGGCACGCCACTGGCCTACCATCCGACCCAAATAAGTTGAATTTGCTTTCGTCCGAAAAAATGACCTTGTGCCAGAAGTCTGCATCGTAATTGCGGTGATATAGGGCAAATTCGAGGCGATTCTTTCTGTTTATTGCACTAACCCAAAATTTCTTCCTTGCCACTCGTCTATGGTAGGCATTTCGTCGGCATACATTACGAACTGTACTGGAGTAAACGTGCTCACATCGGTCTTGAAGGCTTGCAGCCAACGTCTGAGCACTAGTTTTGGTGTCTTTTTTGATAGTTCTAGACTAGAGACTCCTCCGAGTACGTTGAAGGCCAGCCCCTGAATCATGTGATTGTGTTATATACTGTGTCTGGAACCAATGAAAACTAAAATATTCTGTGATCAAGACAAAAACAGCTGTTCATGGTGGGGAAGTATTTGTTTATTCTTGTGTGTATAATTTTGGCATAAAATATGTTGCCGGATTCACTCTACAACATTGCAGTAGGGGCTGTGGTGGACTATTATGAATATTATAGGAAAGACTTAATGACGTTACCCGCCAGTGTGCAGTTTGACATCTATTGCAAGGCACGTAACATTATTGTGTCGGATTGAAAGTCGAATTATTTTAATCGTCGAAAAATGGAATTTTACACAGTTTGTACTAGAAAAAAGTTTTATAGCAGTTTTCTTTAGTATCAAATTTAATAAAAACTTGCATCTTAGTTATTTTAGGAAATGCTGTATTAGCTGATAATAAGCTGTTGATTTTCCACAGAGTAACCTATTTCTATTGCTATAATTATGCTCTTCATCAGAGGCAATTTTCCTTACGCTGCTATTCAGTTTTGCAATTTCTAAAAGCACATCCCGATCCTCCCGTGTGTTTGGAATCCATACTCTCAACATGTTAAGACAAATCGAGACGTCCTGTAGTTTACAATTGGTTTTACTGCCTCAGTAGTTTATATTATACATTATTTGCAAATAAAACTATGTTTATTTAAATGTTAAGAACAGTTTAGCCTTTATGAAACACTAAAAAATTCATTAGTACCATAAAAGATCAATAGGTATACATTTAAAACAATCACCCAGTGACCTACAGTGACATTTTTCGTTGGGGAAGCAGATCCCGAAAAAAGTAAGGATACCAAGAATTCATTGTTTCTACATGTTATGTTGCTTTGACATCGCTTATTATTTCAAAACTGTCTTCAATCTCCCTCTATTTGAAAGGGAATGGTGATTGTCCTATTCTGTTTCCAGCTTTAAAACGAAGTAGGTGTGGCCAATAAGTTACCGAAATTTGTATTAATGCGCGCGGTGCCCACTTTCTATTCGCCAGCACTTGCCCCTCCCTCCCAGCGCACGTGTTAGCTTCGGTGTCAGTATTTTCCACAAAGTTTCGAAACTAGAGCGACTTTTAAAAATGTGCAAATATTAGTTTTTAAAACGAACACTGTTGTAAATATGAGAGATGAAGAAAATATAATAAAATAGAGGTAAACACTTACCAACGATGTCAGTTCTCGTGAGTGGTAATATACCATGTAAGAAGAATTCACACAGCTGACCGTTGTAGCGGAGTGGTTATCACTGTGCGCTACGACGCCAGGAGTCCTGACTTTGAATCTTGGCCTGGGCATGGATGTTCTTTGTGAGTGTTATTTCATCAATTTCACCATATCATCACTTATCCTCATCCTCGCGATTAGCCAAGTGTGGCAGAAATGCGAAGTAAAATAAACCAAATGAATCATGCAATAATTTAACCAGCGTAGACAAACTCATATCCATGAAGAAAAAAAACAACACTTTCCTGCTGACGGCAGCAAGTCCAAAATCGGCTAAAATGTACCATCCGCATTTTCGTTCGGCTGAATTTCCCTCTGGATTCACCGCAATTTTGGTATCGCCACTTGTTCAAGGTTTCAAATGTAGAGGTTTTTGTAACACTTGCTGTTGAAGCCACATCAACATTCAGTGATACTTACAACCTATAAACACTGCGCAAAATCTCGAGAACCACCACACGGCAACGGAGAGGAGGGCAGGTTTTGCAGGGTCGAGGGGAGGAAAGCTATAAATAGCAGTGTGCTTGAGGGTAGTGTTTCAGAAGATTCTTGACCACGAGAAGTAGTGTCTTCAACTATGTTATTTTTTCCCTTATGAATTAGATACAAGAAATGTGAAGTGCTTATTACGTACACCCGTGTTGGAACATTAATAAAACTTTGTAGTTGCGAAGTTGGCTATATAGCAATTAGATACGATAACAGCTTTGGAATATTACCGAATTGTAACGATGTTTCTATAAAGGTCGGATAGCAACACTGAATGGCACAGTTTGCCCATCTGTAACGCCAAAAGCTTGTGTCCCCGCCCTCTACAAATTCCTTCTTGGAAGCAGTTGCCAGTGTATGCATCTGGCATTTTTCTTTGACAAGCTGGGGGAATTCGGGTTCCTGAAATCTGAGCATGTTTTATGTGGGAAGTAAAGGAAAGGAAGCGTGGGTGGATCATTTAATAAATGCTAAAGTAACATTCCGTACGATTTTAAGCATCACTGGTTGTATTTGCACCAAGCACTTTGGCTTTCTCAAAGGTTTCGCTACAATCTTTTGCAGTGTGTTGATTTTACCATTCTAGATAAAACGCATGAAGTTGAAAGTAGTGTGTGCGTGTTTGTGGTATATACATCACACGTGTGTAATCTAGAGATTCCCATGTCAGTCACTGTCAGTCTAAATCATGTTTTCTGATTCTGTCTAGTCCGATGTTTCAAGATTATAGACTTTACTTAATATTGCGAATTTGCAACATTGCACAACACAGAGTGACGGACAAGTAGCGGGAATTTCGTTAATTTAAATGAGTGAATGTCACCGTAGGTGCTTTACTAAGGAATGATTATGAATTCATGAGCAAGGATAAGGCTAGTAAATGCTTTGAACAGCATACAATGCTGTATTACTCTAGTTTCAAGACGGCATTGAATGGACTATCTATCAGGTTGCAAAAGGTCTGCGGAGAGACTACTGCCAGAATCCACCAATAGGGCTGCACTGGCTTTCTATAGAACACGTGGTTTTGTTTACATCCACTTCGTAGTAGAAAAAAATGGACTTTAGTTCAGTTGTTCATTTAGTCAAACTTCAATTTGTCTCTTGTCAAATGTATTTAATGCAAAGATGTTTAAAACATTTTCATAATTTTCAGAAACTGGAATATTGACAAATCCACTTTGGCACCACGTAGTTCTTTCCGTAGAAAATAATGCCATCAGAAAAGTTTTTGAAGCTTAGTAGCATTTGAAGCCCTTCCCTGCCGACAATATTCAGGAATATTTGGAGTTTGTCTTCCTTTGGTCTTTCCCTGCCATCTGCACTTCCAAGCGAGTAGCAGGTATCAAGTGATCAGCTTTTTTCCCCTCTGAGACAGGAACTGATAAATATAATCATCTATTTTCCATTAATTTGTAGAGTAGATGGTACGCGGTAACAGTATGGCATGACACAGTATGACACATTTCTTCAAATTTACAGGAGAAACTACTTACGGAACTTTGTTTCTGTAGACTTTTGGAAGCTCGTGGAAGTGTTTTCTCCCTTCGGTCAACTTATTCGGCCGTTAAATCATGTATTTTTCAACATTAATGTATCTCCGATGCACGATAGGTCTTGCCACCATTACCGTCAAGTACGTGAATCAAATGTTCCGTTCGTTCGATTATGTAACCCCCTGTCAGTGTAGCAACCACGTGGTAGTTTTACAAGGTGACGTGTGAGCGGGTTTTTCTTTTTTTGAATTTAATTTTCTATGTTTGCCTAACCTAATCTTCCATGAATGGTTTGTAAATCAATTTTTGCTTAAAAACCTTCTGTGAATAGTTTGTGCAGCATTTTTCGGTTAATAAGTGTTAGTGTAGAAACTATGCGGTAGTTTTACAAGATGACGTGTGAGCGTTTTTTGTTTTTTTCCAATTTAATATTCTATGTTTGCCTAACCTAACCTTCCGTGAATGGTTTGTGGATCAATTTTCGTTTAAAAACCTTCTGTGAATAGTTTGTGCAGCATTTTTCGGTTAATAAGTTTGGAAACACTGCATATCAGCTGACGATAGACAACGTGAGTCAAGATTTGCACGCCATATTGTGTGTAACGAAAGTGAATTAGCAACGAACAATAAATACTTGTAATGTGAAAAATTATGCTTTTTTCAGTGAAAAAAGCATAATCCCACATTCAAAAATGTTCCGCTATGCATAACAGGTAAGTACAAATGTAAATAATTAGGAAATAAATGAGTGAAATGTGTTTTCACAATACCATTCAATTACCATACAGGCACTGATAAATATAATCATCTATTTTACATTAATTTGTAGATTAGATGGTACCCTTGACCCTCTGACCCCCTGGAGAAAGTTAAATGTTTTGCATGGTTTAGGAAGATTTTGGTGTTTATGAATGTTTTCAGTTGATTTTAGTTCTCGTAAATGTGTTATTGTGAAGTAAAGTACATCTGTTGCCTTAGCGTGTTACTTTACCATGTAGCAGAACAGCTTCGCGCAAAGTAAATAGCGCCCAAACAACTATCCACAACAGCAGCTATAATTTTACGTAGTTAGGTTACGTACTGATAGTTATTTTCGACATATTCCTTCGTTATTTTAGTGTGCATACAAAGTTTTTACTAACAAAAAGTGGCGAGAATGCTCCAAATTGCAGGTTTTAACTTACGTGGCTCATTCGTTGGGATCAAATAATTCCATTGTTTGTACTTTCCTAATGGTGGAACCACTTTTACATTACGTAAAACTTTGAAATCTGTCGATTAAAAAAATCGACGTAATTCTCAAGTGGGTACAGTGGGCAAATGTCCCTGAGTAGACCTATTTTTGAAATTTTTTATACCTTTACGGGCCTTTTTTGCTTTAGGAAGTAGGGTATGACTTAAGATGACCGGACCCCCCTCCAATTTTCTTCATATTTTACTTACTTACTAATTGAGGGTAACAGTTTCATACATCGGAGACACATTTCTTCATTTTTACAGAAGAAACTACTTATGGAAATTAGTTCCTCTAAGGCTCTAAGGTTTCCAACGTTAGTCGAGGTATTTTCTTTCATCGTGAAATCTATTTGACAGGGAAATCATGTCAGTGTTTCCAATATATATATATTTTTAACTATGTTTGCCTAACCTAACCAAACCTAACCTTATCGAAAATTGTTCGTGGGGCTATCCGTCAGCTAGCCGTGCATAATGTACAATTTGCACACGTGATGAACACGATAGTCGGTATTTTTCGGTGAACAAGGTTGGAAACAATGATATTCGAAAACAAAAGAAGCGATATCATTCGCAAAGTAAGCGATATCGCACAGTTACGTGCGTTCGGTAGCACTTACGAAAATTTGTTATTTTAGTAGAAAAAGCGTTTAGTTTTCGTGTAAAGAGTCTAATGCCACCTTGAACTATGTTTTGCAATACACAATTGGTAAGTACGAACCATGTGATAAACAAAATATCCTATTTTAATGTGTCTCCGATCTATGAAACTGTTACCCTAATTAGGCCTGCTAATGACGAATCTGAAGTTAAAATTTGTCGGAAACATCTAGAAATTGCAAAATAATTGCAAACCATTGACACCAGCCCCACGAATCATTGGCGCTAGCCCCACAAACCATTGACGTATGGTTAGGTTAGTTTCGGTTAGGTTAGGCAAACATAGTTAAAATTTGGTGTCATGGTGGTATCAGGATCTAGAAATTGCAAAATAATTGCGAACCATTGATGCTAGCCCCTCGAACCTTTGACGTGTGGTTAGGTTAGTTTCGGTTATGTTAGGCAAACATAGTTAAAATTTGGTGTCGTGGTGGTATCAGGATCTAGAAATTGCAAAATAATTGCAAACCATTGATGCTAGCCCCACGAACCATTGACGTGTGGTTAGGTTAGGCAAACATAGTTAACATTTGGTGTCGTGGTGGTATCAGGATCTAGAAATTGCAAAATAATTGCGAACCATTGATGCTAGCCCCACGAACCTTTGACGTGTGGTTAGGTTAGGCAAACATAGTTAAAATTTGGTGTCGTGGTAGTATCAGGAATATATATATTTCCTTGTGAAACAAAAAAAAAAATTGCGAAAATCGACTGTGTCCATTCCGAAAACTAACGACTTATTTTTGCTTATTTTGCAATTTCTAGACGTTTCCGACAACTTTTAACTTCAGATTCGTGATTAGGAGGCCTCAATTAATGAGTATGTCAAATATGAAGAAAATCAGAGAGGGGTTCAGTCATCTTAAATTGTTCCGGAAGTAGTACAGTATGGGTATGTATCCATCTAAAAGGAACTATTCCTTGCTTCAAAGAAGTATTTAACAAAATAACCAGTACAGGATCAAAATTTTCAGTGTTACCTTTCATAATATAATTCAGAAGATTTGCAGTAAGGAGTATCTCTTGATTGTAATTTCTTAACTGCTATGATTACATCTTCATCTTTTTAAGTATATTTATTAAATTATTCTGGGCCTCCCTGATGATGTAGTGGCAACATTATCACTAGGGACATTGAATTTTCGCGATGCGCGAAATCGCGAAATGTGAAAAAAAGATTCAATTTTGAACTTTCTGCACATAACTACACCCCCAATGATGAAATATGCATGAGTTTTATTCGCGAAGTAATGTGAAATGTGTGCTTTTCCACGAAATGAAATAACCGTGAAATATCATCAAATTAAATAGAAAACACGCAAAAACCGGCAATCGAGGTTGCGCGTGCAAACTGTCGATTTGTAACGAAACGTTTGCCTAAAGTTTCCTACCGCTTGCAGCCGAAGAACGTTTTATCTTCGATCACATCAGGAAGACGCTGCAAATTGGGATTTCCCATGCATATAATCTCAGTTCGAAAACTTCGTTCCGTGTCAAGCTGCATTCCTTTCTTCCCCCAAATGTCTACTCAACTTCCAGTTTCATTGAACTTGCTAGCTGTAGCAGCGATAAGATTAGTCTGTTCCCGCACATCAAGGGAAACAATGGTGTCATTGGTGTTCAGTCATGAATGAATTTTGTTTATCATCATGTGATTTTCAACATGTGTTTGTGCAGTAGTGATTATTTTATTTGTTGGACAGCAAGGATATCCTTTAAATACATACAATGAATAAATCACTTGAGATATGCTATTTAGAAATGAAGTGATTTTGTGTTGATGTTTTCTTTTTGGTTGGACAGCTAAGTACTTGTGCATGTGTACAGTATATAAAAATGAAGTAGTTTATCAATTTATAGCTCTTTTGTATGTTGCTTCCTCTCATAATGAACACGTGTGTGCAATTTTTTTTTTCACCGCTGGTATATACTAGGGATGGCCAAACGGATCCGGATCCGGATCCAAAAGTTACGGATCTGGATCCGGATCCGAGAGTTCCGGATCCGGGTCTGAAAGTTTCAGATCCGGGTCCGAAAGTTTTGGATCTGGATCCGGATCCGAGAGTTTCGTATCTCAATCCCATTATAATATTACCACACCTTAGTCCTACAAGAATTTTTTTCAAGTGTTGTTCCTAAATACTTTGCTACGCATCGGCTAACACACTCGTGCACAAATGTCCGAAGTGATTTTGTAAATGCCATTGAAACGAATATGTATTCATTCGAATGTATTGGAAATGAAAACACACATAAATGTGAGACATTCCATTCCAGGATGAAACCTTTAACACATATAACAAGATATAAATGTTATACAAAAATTATACAATTGTTCTACAGTTACAGTTTTACAAATTAAAATAAAACATTATAATATATGCAGTGTTAAATAATTACAAAGTGTAAGACTAACAAGGGAGGTTATCTAAAGGTCCCCCTCCGATTTCCATGAAACTTGGCAGTATAGTGGGGCCCAAAGGAAGAATTACGTGTTTTTTGTTTCAGCTAAAAAACGGTTTTAGGGGGCAAAACCCCCTCAAATGTCAAGATGAGGACAAATTGAAGTGAGGATCTGACCCTGTGTCCCCCTCCGATTTCCATGATACTTGGCAGGTGTGTGTATAAACGGACCCAAATGAAGAAATACGTGTTTTTTTTTTCCCAGCTAAAAAACTGTTTTAGGGGGCAAAACCCCCTCAAATGTCAAGATGAGGACAAATTGAAGTGAGGATCTGACCCTGTGTCCCCCTCCGATTTCCATGATACTTGGCAGGTGTGTGTATAAATGGGCCCAAATGAAGAAATACGTGTTTTTTTTTGTTTCAGCTAAAAAACTGTTTTAGGGGGCAAAACCCCCTCAAATGTCAAGATGAGGACAAATTGAAGTGGGGATCTGACCCCTGTGTCCCCCTCAGATTTCCATGAAACTTGGCAGGTGTGTGTATAAACGGGCCAAAATGAAGAAATACGTGTTTTTTTGTTTCGGCAAAAAATTTGTTCTAGGGGGCAACCTCCTCTCAAATGTCAAGATGAGGACAAATTGAAGTTGGGATCTAACCCCTGAGTTCCCCTCCGATTTCCATGAAACGTGGCAGGTGTATAGAGGGGCCCGAAGGAAGAATTACGTGTTTTTTTGTTTGAGCTAAAAACTGTTTCAGGGGGCAAAATCCCCTCAAATGTCAAGATGAGGACAAATTGAAGTAAGGATCTGACCCCTGAGTTCCCCTCCGATTTTCATGAAACTTCGCAGGTGTACAGAGGGTACCAAAGGAAGAAATACGTGTTTTTTTTGTTTCCGCTAAAATACTGTTTTAGGGGGCAAAACCCGCCTCAAATGTCAATATGTGGACAAATTTAAGTGGGCATTTGATTTATGTGTCCCCCTCCGATTTCCATGAAACTTGGCAGGTGTATAGTGGGGCCCAAAGGAAGAAATACATGTTTTTTTTTTGTTTCAGCTAAAAAACGGTTTTACAGGGCGAAACCCACTGAATTGTCAAGATAAGGACAAATTGAAGTGGGGATCTGACCCCTGTGTCCCCCTCAGATTTCCATGAAACTTGGCAAGTGTGTGTATAAACGGGCCCAAAGGAAGAAATACGTGTTTTTTTTGTTTCGGCTAAAATACTGTTTTAGGGGGCAAAACCCGCCTCAAATGTCAAGATTAGGACAAATTGCCGTGGGAATCATCTGACCCCTGTCCCCCTCCGATTCCCATGAAATTTGACAGGTGTATAGAGAGGCCGTATGCCCCCTGTTTCTTCCTATGCCATATTTACGTGGTTTCGGGGTCAGATCCCCACTACAATTTCTCCTCATCTTGACATTTGAGGGGGGGGGCTCTATACACCTGCCAAGTTTCATGGAAATCGGAGGGGGAGACTTAGACCTCCCTAGTAAGTAAGTGTATTAATTAATTACAAATCGCGCATGCGAGCAGACACACACACACACACACATATATATATATATATATATTATATATATATGTATATTAGCAGGTAACAATATGTTATAAGCACATTCTTACTTTCCAAAGAAGCGCATGTGGGATGGCAAAACAGATCCGGATCCGAAAATTCCGGATCCGGATCCAAAAGTACCGGATCTGGATCCGAAAGTACCTGATCCGGATCTGAAAGTACCGGATCCGAAAGTTCTGGATCCGGATCTGAAAATTCCGGATCCGAAAAATTTTAGGATCCGGATCCTAAGGATCTGGAACCAACCGGATCCGGATTTCGGATCCGCCAGGATCCGGATCTGGCCACCCCTAGTATATACCGGTGATCTAACATTTTATGTACCGCTCTCCTCAGTTTTTATTTACCACAAATTTGTGTCCCTAATTATCACCTTGTAATAAAGGGGTCCCGGATTCGAAAACCACCAGTATAACCAATTTCTTTAATTCTGTATTAAGGTCATTCCATGTCAAATCAACAAGGTCCTCAACATTACATTTTTTGATTCATTTGAAATTTGGCATACTAGAAGAGCCACCTGACGTAGGAAAATATACATCTTTACAGATCCATATCTTTTGTATTTCCGAAATTACAGTTTTGCCAACTGTGCGATTTTGAACATTTTTTCCAACATCTTGTTGACTTTAAATTGCAATATTTCGACAACCAGGGCACCAATAGAAGTTATTCAGATGGCGTTGGAAAGGTCTTAAGGGCTCTTTGACACGATATATCATGCCTATGCCAGAGTTAAAAAACAATTGAAGGTCATTACTTGCTTCTTTACCTCTTTTGGTTTGTATTTTTATGTTAAATTATAAGGTGGGTGGTCTATATATATATATATATTTAGATATATTAATATTAATATAAATTATTTTGTTTGATATATTAGAATGGTGTTTGCTTTTTTAGTAAAAATACCTATATTTTTGGTTCATTTGTGATTACCTAGGGCTCATGTTGAGGCTCCAGTTAGTGGGTCTATAATTTTGGCTGGGATTTTATTAAAGCTTGGAGGATATGGGATTTTGCGAATTATTTCTTGTATTGAGAGATTAGCTATTAAATATAATATTTTTTGATTTGGTATTAGAATTGTTGGAATTTGAATAATTAGTCTTGTTTGTATACGTCAAATTGATTTAAGGGCCTTGGTTGCGTATTCATCTGTAGCACACATAGGTCTTGTTTTAATAGGGATTATAACTATAGGAGCATGAGGGATAAATGGTGGCCTTATTTTTATAGTAGCACATGGTCTTTGTTCTTCTGGAATATTTTGTCTAGTAAATATTACTTATGAACGATTAGGTAGTCGTAGTATATTAATTAATAGGGGAATAATTAATTATATTCCTAGATTATCTTTATGATGATTTATATTAAGAATTACTAATATGGCTGCCCCCCCCCCCTCTATTAACCTGCTGGGTGAAATTAGTTTATTAAATAGAATTATTGGGTGATCTTATATTAGTTTTGTGGGTGTTGCATTACTTTCTTTTTTATGTGCTGGTTATACTTTATATTTATATTCTTATACTTGTTTTAAAAAAAACAATAGGATCCGGAGTTATGTTAGATTTAGGTTATGTTACGGCAGGCTGTTGTAGGATGATATGGATGATAACAAATTTTGATAGACAAATTCCTAATATTCAAAAGTAAAAGTGTAACAGAAGTCAAATACAATATTGTTTGAATTAATGTACATGAATATGTTGTTTAAATTCCCATTTATTAGAAATACAGGGTGACTCAAAAGTAAGGTTCCATAGGCAACTCCGTTATTAGAGCACATATAGAGAAAAATTAAAAGAGGATAAATAGGTGAGTTTCAATCTGAAGTATTTGAATTTTCAATGTGGCATGCACTGTTCAGGCTGTACACTGGTATGAGTCTTAATTTGTAACCAATTGTGATTTCGTATATTTTCCTACCTCAGGTGGCCCTTCTAGTATGCCAAATTTCAAATGAATCAAAATATGTGAGGTTGAAAAGTGCCTCTTGACGTGCTGATTTCACATAGAATGCCCCATTACCAACATCTACTGTTCATCATTTTCTTGAGCAAAATCCCAAGGAAACCTTTTACTTCTGAAAGGTAGACTTTAAAAATAATAATAACAATATTAATGCATCTTATTCATATATAAATACATAAGTGTAGTGATAATAAGTATAGACTTTTCATTTTTGGTGAGTTTTTTTTATCAGAATAATTTTGAAATGGTAGCTGAATGAGCAGTGGGTAAGACCAAGAAAACGTACTGGATTTGTAATAGTTATTGTCATTACATATTATTTGTATTTTACAGTTATACAAGGAGAAGAGGCTGTGCCAGTTAGCTATGGAATTTAATGAGCTTGAAATTTTTGCCAGGATTTTGAAAGTTACAAATAAGAGGGTGTTGTTATTAAAATGTTTTCAGGTAAGGAATTAATATTTATATATTTTTTGGTTGTTATGTTTCTTCTGTGATGGTTCTATGTTGTCTTCTCCTCTTCATGATGTTGTACAGTGTTGCCATCTGTTTGCACACAAATATAACTAAACCTAAAAAAGAAAGCCTCTAAGCAGCTGCTCAAGTAGGCTGAAAGAAATATGTAAACTTTGGATGGACTAATATGAAGCAGTCAATACCGATACAGTATCAGTAAACTATATGCTAGGTAAGACTCTAATTTACGTCCTTTTCCTAAGGAATACGTGTCATATATCGTTGGAAAGCTTAATGTATAAGGAATTCAACAACGTAAATCCCAAAGCGAGGAAAACTTGCCTGGAGGAGGCAATCGATAAAAACCGATGTTGTTCGGATATGCATAATTGAACGTACTGTGGAAATTTTTCGATGATGAAACCTAACTTAACAGGCCTAACCTAAGCTCATAGGTATACCTTATCCCCGTGAATGGTTTGTGGGGCTACCCGTGCATGGTTTTTGGGGCTAACGTGAATGGTACGTGGGGCTACCCGTGAATGGTTAGTGGAGATAACGTGAACAGAAAGTGTAAAAAGAAGAAGGTACTTACCCGAAGAGATGCCGGCTGTCTGCAAGCACGGTTTTGAACGATGCACTAAATTATCATTGGGGATAAACGTATTTTACACTATCTACAAGTTTTTGGAACCTGTTCTTCTTCATGCACCATACACATACACAACGCACCGTGAACGCAAAGGAGCAATCACCACGCAGAACACAAACAAGCAAAGCACACGCATTCACAACACAGACACAAAGACGAGCCTGCAGTGTTGTTAACTCCCATCGGTTACCACCAAAAGGCAATAGGGACGTAAAGTAGAGTCTAGCCATATGCTATCAATCTGATATAATATTTCAAATGTTTCATGAAGAACATAAATGGGTTATTCACCTTAATTAATGTATTAACGAGTTGATACATGTGGGTTTTGTTTTAGAAAACAAACTATATTTTCTGCCATCTCTGTAATCCAGGGTGTATACTAGAGTGTGCAGTGAGAGCTTTTCGCTCAAGCACCTAATAGTTTGCTAGATAGTGTAGCAAATTGAGAGCTCTTTGATCGCCATGGGATCACATGCAAATAATGCTCGACCAGGCAAACGAGCACAATGCACTCAAAGCCCAGTAGTACACGTATAACCGTCATTTGTCTGTGATAGTGGGCCCTCAAATGTGGATTGTGAAGTAAGAGACTCAGTAAAATTGAAAGTTAAGTGAACATAGTCATCATCTCCATGCTAAAATGTAGTTTAATCAATCTTACCAACACATGGTAATATATGAAAATGGAATAGAAGGTTGTGGTCTGAAACTAACGGGTTGATATTTTACATATGTTTCTAAGGTTACAATCACGTTAAAATGATATTCTATTGTATATGCTTGAGCGTAGCATGCTCAAACATTCTACGCTCCCTATCTTCATTGAAGGTTTATATTATTTCTCTGAGAGGGTATGGTAGTTTCTTTATATTAAATGACAAAGAAGAGGATAATTCTTATTACTACGAGGGTCATCAGAAAATAAAGACCGTTTGGTTATACAAAATGAAAAACACAATATTTATTGGAAAAAACAATTCTGTTACATACCTGAAGCTTCTTCACTTCTCTACATAATCACCTCCTACATTTAAACATTTGTTGTATCTGGGCATGAGCTTCAGAATTCTTCTGCCGCCAGTTCATTAAGGTCATGGCAACCGTCTTTTGGAATTGTAAAGGTGTTCTTTTGGTGGATTTCATGCCAAGGGGCACTATGATCAGTGTAAATCGTTATTGTGAGACACTAAGAAAGCTACGGCGAGCCATCCAAAACAGGAGGCGAGGAATGCTTTCTGGAGGAATTGTGCTTCTGAGCGACAATGCTCGCCCTCACACTGCTGGTGCAACTTAAGAATTGCTCGATCAATTCGGATGGGAAATTTTTGATCATCCACCCTATAGTCCGAACCTTGCTCCTAGCGATTTCCACCTTTTCCCTAAGCTGAAAGAGTTTCTGGGCGGTAAACGTTTTGGAAGTGATGAAGAGTTGGAGAATGCATTGACCACCTGGCTTAATGAACTGGCGGCAGAAGAGTATAACATGGGAATTCTGAAGGTCGTGCCCAGATACGACAAATGTTTAAATGTAGGAGGTGATTATGTAGAGAAGTGAAGAAAGCTTCTGGTATGTAACAGAATTGTTTTTTTCCACTAAATATTGTGTTTTTCATTTTGTATAACCAAACAGTCTTTATTTCTTGGATGACCCTTGTATTTACTCTTTCCTTAAGGTACTGTTTAGGTAGCGATGAACATTAACTTGGAATATTAATTGACTACCATAGTTTTTGTTGGTAAGAATTTACAATACCGGACCCTTCCATAATTTCTATCCTGGTTCTTATTCTCACGAAATACGTATTCCGATGAATTATCTGAGGTTAACATCTGGGGGTGACGTGTAGAAATTGTTCATTAACATGTAGAAGTTGTAAAATAAGCTTCACAATTTTTGCAATCATTCTCCGTTATGACGATGGAACGTGATGAAAAGAGAAGAAAGCGAGACTAAATATCGAGAAGACAATTCAGTCTAATCTATCTCACTAATCATTCACTTTGATAAATGTCCTCGGTTAAATAAGAAGTCTTGATTGGCACATCATTTTATGTATATACCTGTCAAAAATTCAAATCAATGTTATAGCTCAGTAGGAAGCTAAGGATATATGTTGAAAAGGAATACCAGCTTACATATGCTGATGAATACCGTTTATGTTCAAACAATAATAAATATTTTTATAATTATTATATTGATAAAAAACTAGAAATAACAAAAGTTACAAGAGCATCAATTATGCATTTGTTTACAAGAACATTTATAACATATAAATGTTATTTATATAAAGAAAATATTTCTTTATTATCTCCTTGTGAGGTAGAGTAAGTCTTTTTCTTAATATTTTGGCATGCATCAGTTGTACATCTGAGTATACTAATATGTCAATTTCTTCAACCAGGTTTACTAGATGGCTTCCATTCTTCAATTTTTAAAACTCCACATATGGTTAATTCACATCCAAAATGCAGAAGATATTTCTCTCACTTAGTCTTATTTCTCAAAACATTCATTTGAGGTAATGCATTATTCATCTACTAGATTGATAATGCAGATGCAAGCAGATAATAATTTCCTGCTTCCAATTTTTAAACTTGGCACTTTTCACAAGTTCCAAATCTTTTTTAAAGATTATGCCATTATAAAAGCATTTTCAAGATTATATTATGAACAAAATGTCTATATAGTTTAAACAAACTATTAAAGATTAACTTGCAAAGTATAATCTTTCAAAATATAAAGATTTATACAAATATCAATCCTTCACCAATAGCCACATTTTTACTTATCTTCCATCCATCATGAGATTCCCTTAAAGTCACAGACAACTAGTTAGAGCAACTAGTTCAAGCCAGATTTTTTAGTATGTGTTATCTTCAATTGTTTTTGTTTTATATTTTTGTCCATAAGTGCTTAACAGCTTGAATGTTTGTGTTGTAAATGTACATATTTGCTCTGTTACAGCTATTTTACTATGTATATCACAATATACTTATCTAATGATTACAATTACCATTTTTTGAATGTTGATACAAAATACCAAGTATGACATCATATTATACATTGAACAATTTTAAAGAGTTGACCTTTGTATATAAACCTTGATGCCAATGCAAATGTACACAATTTCAATAAATTTAATTATAAATTTGAATGTATCATATCTTTCTTGTCTGAAAGAACACATATGATTGAAGATATTTGTTTTTCATATTGCCAGTCAAAAATAACTGTTATGAATATGAATTCAAAATATTGCACAATTTGATCATTTTGTCATGATATACAAATTGGCGTTTTTAAACATCATATTTAATTAAATTGGTTTAAATAGTAATTTCAGACATTTAATTGCATTATTATATGAATAAATTTTGAGAAATCATATGACTAAATTATTATAAATATTACACAAATGTGGAACTATGAACTTAGCCTAACCATTTTCAAATATTGTTATGACAATGTATTAATTTTATTGTCATACCGTATACAAGCATGGGAACCATATTTGTTGAGTTGAACGATTAACGTTCGCAGTAAGTTACGATGTCTACATTGTTGCAGGTTACGAAAATGGCATCTTCAGTCAGGATATTTTGCCATGACAGTGCTACGAAACTAACATTTTTTATCGGTCCTTGATCGCAATTGGCCCAAAATTATTCACAGATAGCCCCACGAACCATTCTCGGTAAGGTTAGGGAGGCATAAAATTTGGGTCATAGTAATATCAGAAATATTGAAATTACCATTGTTTTCGTGGAGAAATCCAGGGTTTCTGTTCCGATCGCGGACCACTCAATTTAGCTTATTTTGATATTTCTACACGTGACCCCCAAAATTTTAACCTCACATTCGTGATTAGGAGGCCTCAATTAGTGAGAATGCGAAATATTACAAAAATCGGGGACAGGTCTGGTATTGTAAATTTGCTCCTTTTTGTTAGGCGTGGGTGACACAGGTGTAGTGATTGCTTAATTTTGAAGCTAAAGGAGATAGTGCCTTTTCAGATCTTTATTGTAGAATATTAATACAAATCCAATTTTATTACAACAGTTGTTGTAAGTTGAGCCATTTGATTTGTATTTTGTTCTTTCAAGGGCTTGGTAGATCATGGTGCTAGAGTTCCATCTGAGTTAGCTACACGTTATTCCAGAACATGCCAGTTCTCACAGCCAGATCCAGCATCCAAAGACAAAATCACAGATTTGGGTCTTAGGCTAGGTAAGTAAATAGGATTTTCTATTCACATTGTTTTCTTGATTTTTCTGATAAACATTTGATCAAGTTAGAACTTGTTCAACTTGGCACCAGTTACATAATTACAATGTTATCTTAATTAGAGAATGAATTGTGTTAAGTAATAAATGAAACTTCATTCATTCATTGTTTTCTGTCCATAGGCATGTCTTTCCTTGCAACCTCAATGCTGTTGGCTCTTCAGCTCTTCGCTTTGTAGCAGCGTAGGATCCATTAATTTTTATGTCTTCAAGCATTAACACTTTAACACTTACTTTAATTTATCGATTTTTAACACAAATTTTGTTTTTTTACACAATATTTCCTGTTTCAAAAAATTTTCATCAGTTGAATATTAATATTAATGTAAACGGATTTATATGTAAATACATATTTATGTATGAAGCTGAAATCAGTTATATGTTGTATTATGCTTGCACATCATGGCATATAGACTCAAAAAATTCAGTTTTTATTTTCCATATTTGTTAATATAGTAGGTTTTGGCTCATATTTTACATATTTTAGTTTTTTGCATATTACGAGGCGCATCCAGAACGTAAGTTTCCCTATTTTTTTCCCGTGAAAGTAAACATAATGAGCCGTGTAAATTGCGCATGCGCAGCAGAGCTAAGACGTATCAATCATATGCCAGGCGGACAGATCCTGCCCGGCGCCAGTAGCGAGGCAGCAGTGGTCCGAAGTGGAAGCTCGTATTCCTTCTCCCGCCGCATGCGAGGTTCGGTCGGTGATAAAGTTCCTTACAGTCCTGATCTGGCTCCCAGCGATTTTTACGTTTTCTTGCACCTCAAGAAATTCCTGTCTTCCGGTGAGCGTTTTGGTAACAACGAAGAGCTGAAGATGTCTGTCACACGCTGGTTCCATTCACAGGCGGCAGAGTTCTATGACAGTGGGATCCAAAAGTTGATACCACGATATGACAAGTGTCTCAATTCTGGTGGTTGCTATGTTGAAAAATAGCTGAACCTTTGCTGTACCTGTGGCCAATAAATGGTTTCCTGAAACTGTGTTGTTTTTCTTTAAAAAAAAATAGGGAAACTTACTTTCTGGATGCACCTCGTACTTCCATATTTCAGAACATTTCTCCCCATATGCTCCATATTCACGCAATAACTAAATGTCCCCGTGTGACCAAATGCGAAAGGTGAATTTCTTTGTGAATATCTTACAACTTTTAAATACACTCCCATTATTGTTGCAATATTGAAAGCAGTTTTAGTCCATATAAATCCACCTTGAGAGAAAACTGAACAAAATTTACGTTTAGACACTTGCAACAAAATTTTATTACTCATTGTTTTGGAAACAGAAAATGAAAGCACATTTTCCATTGTTTTACAATTAATCCCAATGTGAGTTTGCTGTATTTTATGTAGCTCGTGTAGTTTCTTATATTATTAAAAAGTTAAATTTTTACAATTTAAAGTCCATATTTAGCACATTTTTACTACATGTAAATCCGTTCCATGTTAATGAGAATGTAATCTGTACTTAGTTTATCTGATTTTAGGTTAGTCCGTATCCTGCTCGCTTCTTTTAGGTTTCATACTGTATTACAGTGTCTTTAAATTGCTTGCACCAGTAATAATGTAATTTATAAATTTATTATTAATTCAGTTTCAATTTTAATAACTGAAGTGCCGGCCCCCTTGGAGTGGTTAGCACGTTGCGCTACGACACCAGGGGTCCCTGATTTGAATCTCAGCCAGGGCATGGATGTTTATGAGTGTCCATTCATTAATTTCATCATATCATCACTCATCCCCATCTTTGCAAATTAGCCAAAAGTGGCACAAAAAACTAAGTAAATTAAAGCAAACAATAATAACTGAATTGCTGCATTTTTTACCAGCGATATTTTTAACAGTAATAATTACCATTGTGTGCCAGGAAAAAGCAATATAACAAAGGAAGTGTTACCTAACACAATTGTAATTATCAAAGTTCAGCACCAGAGTGTCATATTATTGTAATACGATACTGGTTGTCATCTCTCAATTTTTTGGATCATCTGAATTTTTGGGATCATATTGTTAGGTCACCTGATTCCAGTTTCTGACTTCTGTCAGTAGATGGAACAAAAGAGAAATTCACGATTAATTAATTAGTACTACTTATATAATTTCATAGTTACGTAATAAATCTCGAAAATTACAACTACTAGCACGTATGAACATGTTTTGCAATGACATACTGGAGTGGGTGTCAGTTTGTTTTTATATTCTCTTTTATATTTTATATCCAAGTAAATACTGCTGCTTGATGTTTCATTTATAAAATAATACTGTGTAAATAATTTATACATACATATAATAATAATAATAAATATTGCAGTTTCTTACGAAGTTATGTTTAATCAATTTACAAATTCAAGTTACGTAAAGGTTTTACGGAATGCATTACTTATGTAACTCGGGGGTTTTCTGTACACACATTTGCCACAAATTTGACACAGTCAGAATCCTTATAGCTACATCTGTATATAGTCACCAGCATTGTTGAGTCACTTGTCAGACAATGACCAGAGGCTTCTGAAACCCCTGTTGTAGAATTCTACCGTCTGATTCTTGGTCACAAGTACAAGTTTCCATTGGCACTGTGCATGTCACTGCTGTTACATGGTACAATACAAACTGTTGGTGATAATTTCATACAGTAAAGTCCATGAAATTCCAGGAAAGCTATAAGGAGAGATCAGAAATTGTGAAATAGTCATTCATGCAACATTTTTATCAACCTTAGGCTCAGAGCATAATGTATTTTTCAACTTCACATTCTCTGAAATGGAGCCGATTTTTCAGGATGTACCTGTGCAAGCTTTGGTTTATGAAATTTTCTGTCCTGTTGAAGTTTACTGCTTCATTTGCAAGAAAATAATCATATTTTTTTCTTATTTACTTATTAATTTGCACAAAAATGTAACCACAGCAAATTGCATAATGTTTTATAGAAGAAGGAAATTTAAATTCACATGCCCACGTACAAGGTGAATGTCATACATATAATTTCAGTTACAATGTCATTAATTCTGATAGAATTATGCAATGTGTACTGATAGAGGCACATATTTTTGGTAAATAAAAAAGCAAAATTTCGGTACAAAAACAGAGTCGATTTTGGGTTCAAAAGCGGTAAATAAAATACAATTTCAGTGTTATAGCGGTGAATAATCACATCAAAAGTCCTATATAAAATGACATTTTGGTTTTAAAATTGTGAATACAATCCTAAATTTGATTTAAAAACTGCAGTTATTACACAAAATAAACTTAAACCTTCTAATACCACATTTATGTCGTTACCAGAGTATTAAGTTTATTCCTGTGTAAAGTGGTACATTTTTGCTTCTCAAATATTTACAGCAGAATTAATCTATTTTCTGTGAATTGCATAACTCGCAGGATAATTCAGACTTCAGAAAGTGTCACGTCGGTATATAAACAGTAAATTTCGTGTTTAAGAATATATTTCGCATTTTGCAGTTCATTTCACATTATTTCGTGACAAAACAGGGTAGAAAAATGCACCTCACACCTTTCAGAAACATGAAAAATGAACATTACAGCATTTTATTTAATATTTCGTGTTTTCATCAAAAACGAAATATGCATGCCTCTATGTATTGAACATGCTTACAGTTGGTTAACACCAATTGGTCAAAGGAACGTAATCTATGTTACAAGGTTGAAAATTACAGCTCACCGCTCACGAGAAGATCCCCAAATGAGGGGAGCGGGGGTGAAGGGAAGGACCGGTCCATTTGCAGATTTTAGGGGTAGCAGAAAGCCTTCCGCTGTACCTTTTCGAAGTGCGTGGGAGTTGATTTGCGTCAATCACGCAGAGCATGTGTCCGCAGCAACAGTTTGCTGCTGCTTTTCTTTCAATGGCCAGAGTACTTTTGTATTGCTTATCCTGTGCATTATTTAGATTGCATTTCAAAGAATTTTAAAAAGAATATAGGGCAACAACTTTAGGGTCACCAGATGACAAACTTTAAAGGAGATGGCATTTTTAGATTGCAAAAAAGTTAACAGCTTTCGACAAAGATGCAGCACTTCGAACACACGTTTTGTACTTACTGGTACTTTGGTGAGCTTATAGATCACACACCCCTGTAAAACAATTTCACACAGTTTCCATATAACTAATAATAGGCCTCATTATAGGCATATGTCTGAATATCCTAATATTTATTCACTATGCCCGTAATATTATACGGTTGTGAAAATCGGTCTCTTACTTTAAAATAATAACATGCATTGACATTCTGCAAGACATTCTGCCTTGGAGTTGTTTCTTCCAAGCCTAAAGTCAGGAAACCGTTTTTGTAAGTCGTTACTAAAATCACATTTGCGTTTCGGCATGGTTCAGATCGCTGATCCACAGAACTTCACTTCTCCACTGCCATGTAACAACTAAGAGTACAGCAGTTAAAAACTATTGTTTATTTCTGAATTCTGATGTCGTGAAACTCTAATCAAAGAAAATTGCAGCGGCTTATCGCATATTCTTACCTATTGTTAGAAACTTGCTGATCACCATGAGCCACGGTAGATATCACAAATGCTGTGAAATCAAAACATTATGCAACGAGCGGCAACAACAGAAGAGACACAAAAGTCCAACAATTGTTCTTTGTTGGAAGAAAAATTTCTTGGCTTTGAGCTTGCAACTGAGTGTGTCGTATTTCTTTACTTTGAAATTGAAGACTGAAATAATATTAACAAATATTATTAAATAACATTTTGTTACTAATCTTGAAGTTAAGCAGTTGTCTTTATCCCAGAAAAAAAAATCCAAATTTTCCTAAAAATCTGTCCGGACCATTTCTAGGACCTGAAAAAGAGGATTAGTCCAGGTAAAACAGGATGTCTGGTAACCCTAAACGACTTGTATCGCTGCACCGGTTACAACGAGTCCACATATGTTTCTCACTAAGGGTGAACTCCACCAACCCAAATAGTGGAGTCGCCTGTCACTACGTCACTGCACTTCCGTTGGGGATCATCTCCTGAGCGGTGAGCTGTACATTCCTCGGGTTTCGTAGTTTCGTTTTCTTATTCTGTGTAAGCAGTTTGTGGAAAGTTAAATGTTTAAACGAAAAGATAACAAAGATTTTTAGTTAAGGATAATACTTAGATATTGTTTGTAATTATGTAACATTTTCCAACTGTTGTAGTTCATGTATTTTCTGTAGTTTCTCTGTTCTGTTTGCAGGTGGCTTCTTAAGTGATGCAGGCTGGTTTGCAGACAGTGAAAAGGTGTTGTTGTCTTGCTTGGAGTTGTGTAAAAATGAGGAGAACTCAAACTATTGGAGGAAAACTCTGGATTGTTGCCATAAGTACATACATTTTGTTATCTTGTTTAAGTGTACAGCAATTTAATTAACAAGTTTTTTTTAAATATTTTTTTCTATCCACCGAAAAGCATAATACTGCACAAAGCTTAAAAATAGATTTCAGAACTAAACAGAAACCTATATGACAAAATATTTACATCACTCAACCTCCATGATGGAAGGTCCTAGGTTTAAATCCTGAAAAGCCATGGATGTGTCGTTATGTTTGTTCCTTAGTCTGTGCCATAAATCCGCAGCTTGTCCTCATTGTTGTGATTAAATGCTAGAGAAGTGGAAAGCAAGGAATACAAAATAACCAAAGAACAGAGTCAGATAGTTCAGTGATATGAAGTTTATGTTCTGTCAATCAGTCTTGATAACAGAGATGGTGATCTTAATTTTTTTCCAGTCTACTACTAATATTCTTCCATTTTCTCACATTGCATATGCTCACAGGACAGCAAGAAATGTCATCTTAATAATTTATTGAGGTTGTGAAACATTTATTGCTTACATTTAATGGAATCCAGGTGCCCCAAATTGGTACAGATGGAAAGAGAAACTCAAAAAGTTTATGCTAGTCTACCTCATAGCAACGTAATATGCACCGGGATCGATGTTAGAGAAAATGGTGTTTACAAGTTTGCTTAAAATTCACCCTGTGGGCATGCAATTCGTAGTGATCCTCCAAATTTAAGGGAAAGTGCCTCATCTGTGAGAAAAGTCAATAGGCCACCCACAGAGGAGCAGTTCCATGCAAACTTCAAACACAACCCCTATGACAGTAACCATTGCAACAATCATGCACTATTGTTCAACATGTCTGCCAAAGAGTACAGGTTGAATGTGTGCCAAGTGACCAATCTCTCCTCTCTTCAATGGTAGCCATTTTTTCTTATGCTACCCCTGGTGGCAAACAGTGTATACTACATGGCAGGGGAGTAGACCAGTATAAAAATTTTGTGTTCCCCTTTCTATCTGTCCCAATTTTGGCCACCTGGATTCTATTAAAGGTGAGAATATGTGTTTCAAATTGGGAACATTATTTTGACTTACCCTGTATTTGTCTGGATCCCTGGAGAATTAACATGGTAATTCATCATATAATTAGCATTCAACTTAATTGTCAACATCTTTCCACTGCATTCATGCAGGTAACATGTCACTCACATCTGGAACCCACACCTAGTATAATTCACAACAAATATTGAACTGTGTATTTCTCTCAAATTTTGATTGGATACTTATTTTACAGTGCTTATAATTTATTTTCTATTTATATCACCATGGTCTTTCTTTGTTTTTCTTCTTGTTACCCATTATTCTTTTCATTCAGTGTTTTGAAAGGATGAAGAACATTATGTTAAGCTTCCGTCATCTGCATCCTCATAGTAGCACAAACATCCCACGCATGGCACTCGGTGCCACCCTATCAAGACCAACGTTATTTACATGAATTATTAATGCAAATCGATGTTGAATTACACTAGCACTTACTGGAAATCAGACGAAATATATATGAACACAAACATGTCCATTTCAGACATTTTTATTAGCTATTAATAGAAATGAAGTGAAAAAATAAAACTGTCTCATAGAATTACAAGCTTAGACTCTTGAAGCAAATGCACCAAAATATTATTCTAAAAATTATTGAAACTTTGCTATGTAATGAAGGAACTAAAAAATGACCTCACCATTCACAAAATTTTCAACGTATTTTCTAAAAAATTTTCAACATATTTCTAAATTATTTTCAACATATTTTTTTCAAAAAAAAATTCAACGTATTTTTCAAAAAGAATTGAAATCGTACACCTTATATGGGCTTAGAAGGGAACTAGTTCTTCCAAAATTCTCAATCAAAATCTTACTAACAATCAAATGTAGAAGACTCAACTCGAAGAAACTTAAAAGATATTTTTTAAATGTTCAAATCTCAATATGTTTCTCTTACTCTTACGAGATATACATCAGAAAAGACATACTGACTCAAATAAAAGGAATGTTGTCACTTTTCAATATCGTTATTTTGACAACTTTGATATTTCATATGGGTACTGCAATGGTCTCTGCATACAAATAATTTGCATTCCGAACAACATACCGTTGTTTTATTCTTCTTATTTCCAGCAAATTCATGGCTGGTGTGCTATGAATTAAGGTAGGAAACGTTCTCGTGCACGGTAATGAGTTCCGCCAAAGGGAGACCGGTCACTTCACAAGCATGTAAGCAACTGAAAGAATGCTAGAAGAAAGGTGCGAACGTCTATGTTTTCGTGGGAGTAGTGTAGATAAGTTACCTAGTGCTTTCCTGACCATTATTGTGCTGGTAAGAAAAATAATTCAAAATTTCAAAAAAAGGTGTCACTCAGTGCTGCCTCGTGGGTTATTGAGGTATAAGCATCATCAATTTTCTGATTCATGTAAGTAAGCAACCTGCAGGAGACAATGGTTGGTATAACTCGCTAGGAAGCAGAAGCCACAGGTTCAAGTCTTTGGTATGGCATTCTTTTGAGATGCACTGTAATACCACTGGAAAGAACTTACTTATTACATCTTCCAGCAATATACACTACCAAGCTCTTTAATTAAGTTGTTCGATGTTTCCTTACCAGGATTTAAATTGCCAGTGTGTGCATGTATCAGCATTCATTTTTAACTTATATATCGTAACGAACCTTAAAGTTCGTGGGATCTTAAAAGTATCTAGCAGGTTAACCAGTTAGCTGATGGGGTGATGTAAACTACTCATCATTCATCCTCTTGATGAGACCACTCGTCATTGACATGACGAGTTATTGCTTGGCATGCGAAAGGTACAAATAACACAAAGGAATTAAACTACTGAAAAGACAATGGACACTCGTTGTGTTTTGTGAACCGTTGAACCTGTATCATGGCTGGGTGTAGGATAATTACCTGTCTAACTGAAGTCTCTGAGCTGAATCGAAAATAGCGAAGTCCTCTGTAAGCTTCTCTCTAAGTGTTGAACAGAGCGTTGTAGTACTCCTCACCTACTGACTTGCTGACCACCTTCACTCTCTCCACTCAATCTCCAAAGTCAGTCACCTCCCAGCTTGTCTCACCTCTATATTCCCTGGCCCTCGAGCTCTTCCTCCATGCCGAATCGCCGAATCGTGTTTTTAATATAATTGCTACCATGCAAACCGCTGACACCAAAACCAGAAGTGTTACCTGTTCCTGAAAGCTCAGGAGGTTTGCATGGCACAACACAACGCATTGTAAACATGCCTAAGAGGCTTGAGACAGCTGAGAAAAACAAGTGAATGCCCTGGTCAACATGAAGCGTTCAGAGAGACTTAATAAAATAAACATACAATCTTAGGGATTGATACGTTCGCGCCTCCTAGGAAAAATTTTCTCCTTTGAAAATTTAAAAGTCAAATCGCAAAGCTTGACATGACTCAGGTTCGCCAATTCCATATATTTTCTTAAAAAACCCAAATATACAAAAGAAATACACCATAACTGTCTGTTGTTTACTGCATCCTGAAGGAAAGAAATTTTTCATTCCCTAAACTTTATAATGAATAACACCCTTAATACTAACAAATTCGTATGTTTATACGATGTAAAAAACAATAATATATACTATTATAAGACTAGAAATCACAAAAGTTCATGTCGTTAAGCGAGAAAACTCTTAATGTATCACATGTGCGCGTACGTAATGATTATTATGTAGAATTGCTCATCCGCCTGGACCTAGTCAAGAGTCTGTGATGCCTCGCCAAGCGGTAACTACTCTGTGTCACCCGCGAGGCCAACGACTAGAGCGTCTTCGCAAGAACAGAATTCACAATGTTGTTTATATTGCCACTTGATATAGACTCTTCAAATAAATAGAAAAACCTTAAAAGGTGCACAAGTAAGTAAACGTAAGTAGGCATGTAAAACATTGTCACATCTCACTGTTTTTTTCTGTGTGAAAGCCTGATGATATCAAAGTGTAGTATGTTTTACGAACTACGTAGCCAGTGCACTCCTAAAATCGTTGAATATATGAACTTGCACGGCTATGTTGCACATTCCAATGTATTATTATACAATATTCAATGCGTATAGTGAGTTACACTGAAAACTGTCGCTGGTAAAAACTTAATTATAGCGTTCAATTTTCTTTTCTACGTTAAACTGTACACTGTATACATATATATGGCTTGGTGAATACCTTTGTATGACTGCACACACACAAAAAAAAATAATCTTGCAGTATTTTACCAACTGTCTACTCTGATTGATAATATCAGAAAATGTCCAATGTGCAAAATGTATTTTTAAGCATGTACCATATTGGTGAAACACAATTAACTGTTTGGAAAAAACATTTGCATAAAACTAAAGCATACTGTCTGCAATGTTTGAAAGTACTGGAGCTATGCTTGTTATAGCTTGCATGTGCAATTGGATATCCATTGTAAAAGCTTCTTCTTAAAACAAAATTATGCACTAATTGATGCACTGGTCAATTAACACCACTGGCGCTTGTCACTTCCTTGTAGTATAATATAAACTTGAATGCATATAAAACTGGTTCTCATGCATGGCACAAAACTGAAAATGTGTATAAGGGCTATGGAAAAGTATTGTTTCCCATAATGCATGTTAAATAACCAAATAGATACACATGATAGGAGCTCGCATGTGTATGTGTAGAAACACTGTAGCACAATTCTGTAATTATTGTTTGTGACCGGAACTGCTGTTTGTAGAATGTATGCTTTCTATGCTTCTTCTTCTTCCTGGATTGCTTGTCATCTAGACTGCATTGGGGCAATGTAAAAAATGTGGTAAATTACCCGTAGAACTTGGGAGATGGGGAAAAGTTGTTGATAATGTATAGGCTATACTGGGAAATGTATGGTTGACTACATCCTTCCTGTAAAAGGTAGTCTCCGTGTAGTAATTAGAAATGTCTGCATGTCTCCCTCAAATTGGTGGTGACGAGTCTCTTCTTGAAATAGTACTTAAAATGTCTGCATGTCACCTTCGTAGAATGATACTCAGTCTTTCTGCCTGGTAATAATAGACTGCTTGCGGATGTCCGTCATGAAAAATGCCCATGGATGGTGTAGGCATTGCTTGTCCATGGTGCTCCGTATAGACAGGTTAGGTTAAAAGGAAAAATTATGACAAAGAAAGGAAATTGCAATAGGATGGGGATATATAATTCAAGTATGCATGTACACAAAACCAACTTATTTCCACTGCCTTTTCTTTAAAATCAAATTAAATTGTCTCATCAAAATAAAATAAATTAAATAAATATATAAAATAATTGCCATAACTCTTTGAAAATAAATAAGGAAAATTTAAATAAAATATCCAACCGTAATTAAAATATTAATGTCCATGATTAATGTGTTGCCTTAACCTATTAATTATTACTGCGCTGCTCTGAATTAATCTGTTTCGCAAGCTGATGATGCTTATAAAAGTAATATCCTAAGGTTGCGGTTAATAACACATTCCAAATAACAAAAACTAATATAGACATGGGCAAAGGGCTTAAAACTAATTCTTGAAATGAGATGTTCTTACTAATTGATAGATTAAGTTGCTTTAAAGCAAGTTGAAGCGAAGTCCATTGGGGAATAGTGAAATCAGATAAATTCTTGGGAATATTAGGTAGTAACTCAATTTCCTTCATATTGACTTGTTCGAAAGCTAACATTCTTGTGTGTAAAATTTGTTGATCCACAATAATTTGCGAAAAATCCTGATAATTAAAAAATAAAGATTGGCCTTCGGTAAGCTGAACTGATCTGTGCGTGTTCAAATGATTATTCAAATTCTGAATAACAATAAATTGACCTGAACCTGATATTAAAATACCATTACGTGTCCTAATAAACTGGAATAATTTATTGTCAGTAATAGACTTCACTTCAAAATTACAAAATGTAGAATTAATAAACAAAGATAAGTGTTGCAAGCATGTTCTAAATGCTACTTCTGAGTTTCGTTGAAACTCCAGGTGGTAACAAAATATAGCATCAGGGAATTAAAAAGTGAAATTCAAATTTGAAACACAATAAAAATAATAAAAAACTTTCTCAATTTCAAATTTCCTTTAAACAAAAGAAATTTAACCACTCAAAACTTCTTGAGTCCGCCGTATACCTCAAATCACTTGGTCGTGTAAACAGACCCGCCGCGGAAAAGTATACTTGACCCATATAAGAATGGTGTGTCAATTCCTTAGGTATGTCCAAAAAAAAAATAGATAGAGAATAGTTATGCAATATATTAGAATATAAATACAAATTACTAGTTATTACCTACTGTACTAAAATTAACATGAAGTTAATCAGTAAGAAGTAATGAATTTATTGCTGCATTGTCGAATAAGATGCAAATTGGGTAAGTGAGCTAGATTTCCTAATAATAATTATTAATAATAATAATAAATTCTCAAGTTATAACATTTGTGGTAAACCACACTGTTTAAATTTGGACAGGCTAACGATGCCATGGCGACTTTTGCTGCACATGCCTGTGCCAATCACCGAGGCTTAGCCTGGCATGTTGCTAATAATCTTGATTACTCTATGTGCATAAAGTGTGAAAATTGCCCTTTTGTAAAATTTCCCTGATTTTTTTATCAAAATTTCGTTTGACTTTATCCTGATTTAAACCAAATGTACGTCGATTTCCCAAAAAATTTACGTACTATAAATATCTCTATGAAAAACGGGAAAATTTTGCGAGAAAAACGCAAAAAAAAATCGTCTTGTTGTTCCTTTGTAAAATTATTGGTCGTGATTAGTCTGAAGTGCATAAATGCGACGTTTTACGGAAAAAATTATCTATATAGAACAAAATATCCCTAACATTGTTTACATGAAGTTCTATCGTGAAAATCAAATTCTAATGGCTATATGCTTAGCTAAACTGTTCCCATAAAATTTTAATGGACGACCGCCACTAATGCGAAAAAATATGCAAAGCCTATGGTAAGTGTTTTCTGAGTTCCAGCATGTTCAAAGTACTCGGGAGAGAGCTTCAGTGCGGAGAAAGGAATTTGCTGATACCAGACAATCTAAATTGTGCAAAGTTGCATTAGTGGTCGCTGGACGCAACTGAAAATTTCTCTATGGCGACAACGAGAGCTCTTGCAAGTTCGCTGCCGTGATCGGCGACTTCGGGTACGTTCGGGTGCCGTCGGAGAGGTGGAGGGGAAAAAGTCGCTGCTCCAGGCAGCGGGCAAAGGAACAGAGGAAGAAAATGCAAGCTCTGATTCGCTGACCACCAGCATGACGCGTTAAAGTTTACAAAACTTTAACTTACTACGAACAAGGTCTAGTAAGCGCTGCGGGAGTTCGAAATAAAGTCAAGGACTTTTGAAATGACGTAATAAATGGGATAGAAAGAGAAAAAACTTCGTTGCGCTTGCGACAGCGTGTTTACTTGAACACTTCCGCGCTCGTAAAATAACAGCAATTGGGAAGCTGTTAGCAAACTAAATGACTAATAAACCTTGCATAAGGTACAATCAAACGTAAAAAAATGAATTATACTTAAAATTTGAGTCGTAATAAATATAAAATTCTAGGCGAACGTGAAGTCGTAAAAAATATGGTCTGTGAATGATACAATAGGTTCGGAAACCTGAGAATTTGGCTTACTTTCTGCTTTTAAAATAACACTTGAAACTTTCTCGACTTTTACTGGTGACTGATTCGCAAATGACTCTTTAACTTTTACAGCTGGCTGAACACAGGGTGAAATAGGCAATTCACTTTCCATTTTGCGACTGTTTTGAACAAAATTAGGACCCTTGCTTACGGCAAATTTCTGAACTCTATCTTTAACGGATAAAATATTCTTCGGCAAATCTATACTGTCGTCTTTAGTGACTAAACTATTTCTGGATACGTCTTGAACTTCTTGTTGTACCCTGGGTGTAATAATAATGGACTGAGGCAAGGGTGGGGGAATTGGCGGGTGACTCGTTTTCAATGGTACCACTTCAACAATCGGTGCAACATCGTCGTAAATCTGGTCAATGGGCGGTGAATCATTATTAAGTTTGCTTAACTGTAATTCGTTGGTCGACTCATGGTCATAAATAATAGATTTCTTGCGTTGACATTGAAAATAACAGATTATGAAAATTATAAAAATACTAATAATAAATGTTATTAATAATAAAATTGTAATTATATTATAAGGATAGTCAAAGGACTTGTTCAACAGATAAATAAAATTAGAAGCTTTTACGTGTGGAAGTAATCCGTTTAAAATAACTAAAATCGCAATGATTTTCATGTTGCTTAGGCAATCAAAACAAACAGTTCTTCAAAACTAACACATACTTCAAGCCTGCCTAGTTTAATTAGTAGATAGTTTAACTCAACTTTTAATTATTTCTAACTCTAGGCTCAAATTATCTGCGTAATTTATTTATTCTCTAAATTTATTAGCACTGTTTGACTTATCTTATTTTGAATTTTACTGCAAACTTATCTTATTTAATTTCAGGTGTTAACTTTACGTTTAAATTCTTTGAAATCAATCGAACCGTAAAAAATTGAGACTGATTTACTCCTGACTACCTGAAATAAAATAATAATTATTATTTATGCGATCTTTAAATGCATTAAAATACTAACATCACTAAAACTTGAAGAATCTTTAATTCTCTCTACTCATTCTAAAATATGCTTAGCATATTATTGTGGCAAAGCTTTAAACTAAAACCGTTGTGGTTTAATCATAATCATTCTGCGATGGCAGAATGGATTTCCAGGATTATCGGTAGCTATCCAATATCCGAAGGAAAATACTTGTTAGTGGAGCGCAATAAAATCTTGACGTCGACGTCTACATATTCATATAATATAAATATTCTCATAACTGGCGCTTAAAAATAAACTTTGCTAATATAATCATATACCTTCTTCTGAAGAGTAACTATAAAATTCTAGTGATGTATTCGCTGAGCTAGTATTATTACATACTGCAAAAAAACTTTTGTGCCTAAAGCACATTATTAAATAATAAGTCTGCTTTTAATTGTTAATATTATTAGTGCTATTTTATTATAACTTATTATTATGTCACGCGAGTGGATTTAATATATTAAACCTGTTTCACTTTAATAAATGCCGTAACTTGGAGCAAACTTGCAATATTTATATTTAAGATTTTAAAACAATCTGCATTTTAAAGTTTTTAACATTCGAAGCTACAACGTGCTAAGGATAAATATTCAACTGTCAAACGAAACAATGGTTCGGACAGTAGTATAAATATATACTAACAAAAAAATCTCGTTAATATGTGAGAAACGTCCACGCCGTGTGATGCTCTCCTAATTCTCTTCTAGTTATTCAAAATAAGTTGGCTGTGCCTAACTTTGCTTAAAGCATATAAGTATATGTATATCTGTGTACGGACTCATTTTCGTCACTACTGCTTACCTGTGAACGGACATCTCTCGTCACTGCAGCCTAATTATACATCTATTACTTCTCAACTAGAACTTTTAATTAATCGGGCGGTTTATACCCTAAATCATGGTACGCCACTCTAACTATATACGCTTGGCGTAATAGCGGACATAATTGTACAGCGTGTCGAGGAATATAATTGGCGTTTCGTTTCTTTTCATATTAACATGAATTGAAATTTTCAGGCAATGTATGCGTAAGTTAAGGTAACGTAAGGCAAGTGACTATCTCGTATAAACTTGACTATCTCCTTAATCTAAGCTCCCTTCATGAGGTGCTAGGAGACTTCAGTCATTAAGAATATAAATGAGTGGTCCTCGGGGCCTTATTCGTTCCCAAAACTATATATGTATATAAAAATGTAATATCCTCGTTGCAAAAGTCTTAGCAGTCATAGTTCAAGCATTCTAAATCCTTTACAAGTTACGGTCAGTTTTGAACCAAATTTAAATTAAACTTTTAAGGAATTTCAATTAATAATAATTACAAAAACAAAATATTGACTCAAACAAGCATACTCTGTGCTATGACTCGTTAAAATGCACTATAGTGCCGATTGACTCTAACTCGGTGGCACTAATTTATTTTCCTCATTCATAAATAACTTTAAAATCCACTTTTAATCCACGTTGTTAATTAATTAAAATCTTAAGGGTAAAATCGTTTGCTGTTCACTGTAGCTTACTGCATCCTCATAACCAAAGTTGTAATAATTTTCGTATTCAAGATTATGTAAAAAAAATTCTAAAATCACTGTCAATGCAAGAAATCTTCAAATCTAAATGCCTTTCCCTTATTCCTTATTTAAAATTCTGGATGATAAAAATTTCCCAGGTGGGAATTTGTCGTAGCCATGGTACCGGGTTTGTGAGTGAACCACAGAGCTACCAGGAGCAGATTGATAGGAAAACGTCCACAGACGTCCCTGGCCGACCGCATTTTTGGCAAAATGTGGCTGCCTGAAACCCGACATCGAACCTTCCGCCACGCGGAATGCCGGACGCTCCTGATACAAAAGCGCCAGCCCGACGCGGGTAACCGCGACGGAGCTAGGGCGCAGTTTCCTTCGCATTCTACATTTCGCTGATTACCGACCCAAACTTGAAGTCGATAAATTTAATCAAATTCATCCTCATGTTAGACTAAACATCTATCATGGCATATATAAATTCTTCTCCCCCCCCATTAATGCAAAAAACTTTAAGCCCTATGTATTTTCAAAATTAATTTTGGCAAGGACATACTAACGAAACTAAATAAATGAGCAAAATTTTGGGGTGGGATTGAATTTAAACTGGTTAAAATTTTCTTTTCATTTCTACAAAAAAAATGAAAAGACCCGCAAATCTCCACCACGTAACGAAAGTTGGGGTGGGGTTGAATTTTTAAACTGGCTAACAAACTCTTTTCTCATCGCATTTCCGAAAAAATGCATGAGAAGCCCCAGCAAATCCACCACGTAACGAACCTTAAAGTTCGTGGGATCTTAAAAGTATCTAGCAGGTTAACCAGTTAGCTGATGGGGTGATGTAAACTACTCATCATTCATCCTCTTGATGAGACCACTCGTCATTGACATGACGAGTTATTGCTTGGCATGCGAAAGGTACAAATAACACAAAGGAATTAAACTACTGAAAAGACAATGGACACTCGTTGTGTTTTGTGAACCGTTGAACCTGTATCATGGCTGGGTGTAGGATAATTACCTGTCTAACTGAAGTCTCTGAGCTGAATCGAAAATAGCGAAGTCCTCTGTAAGCTTCTCTCTAAGTGTTGAACAGAGCGTTGTAGTACTCCTCACCTACTGACTTGCTGACCACCTTCACTCTCTCCACTCAATCTCCAAAGTCAGTCACCTCCCAGCTTGTCTCACCTCTATATTCCCTGGCCCTCGAGCTCTTCCTCCATGCCGAATCGCCGAATCGTGTTTTTAATATAATTGCTACCATGCAAACCGCTGACACCAAAACCAGAAGTGTTACCTGTTCCTGAAAGCTCAGGAGGTTTGCATGGCACAACACAACGCATTGTAAACATGCCTAAGAGGCTTGAGACAGCTGAGAAAAACAAGTGAATGCCCTGGTCAACATGAAGCGTTCAGAGAGACTTAATAAAATAAACATACAATCTTAGGGATTGATACGATATGTTAACAGATGTGTGGTTGTTCTTTTGCAGACTCCTACATGTACAAACCACATTCTGCCACTTCTCAGAAGCTGATGGCACGTGTGAGCTGGCACACGAAACAATAAGGAAACTGAGGTGTGCGAACGAGGTGCCAAATCTAGCAGGCCTATATGCTCAATTTTCCACATTATATTTTGCAAGGAGCCAGTACGATGAAGTAAGTTTACATTATTTTTTTCTTATTAATTACTAGTAAAAGTGACCAACTAGATTTACTTAGTTGAAGTATTCTTGTTACTATTTAGAAACCATTTTCTGTGTGTGAATGTCTGTCTGTTATAAGAACATGATTGAAGGGAATTGATTTCACAAGCTGAAAACGGTGTAATACATAATCAGGGTTCCCGTACACCTGGAAAACCGGGAAATCTCATGGAATTTGAAAAATATTAGAAACTCATGGAAAACTCAGTAGAAATCATGTAATTGATAATGTAGTACATCTGAGGCACTAGAATATGCTCCTACCTGTTGATAATAACACAGTGGAACCCTAGTTTTACATTTTCCCGGATTTTACAGTTTCTTGCATTTTAAGTTCTTTCACCTTGATCCCCGAAAAATTGAAAATTGAGGTTCAACCTTAGTTACAGCTAATATATACTACTTATTAGTTCATTAATCTATGTAACTTTAAACAAGCTACTTTGAGGGCCTCCCTGATGACGCAGTGGTAGCGTTGTTGCCTTGTAATCAAGGGGTCCTGGGTTCGATACCCGGTGGAGGCACATAGTGGTTTGGATCCCACTCTAAACTGTTGGCTCAGTCACGATTAGCCTTGCTGTGCATAAAGTGGACTTCAAGCATCAACTCAACTCAACAAAAACTACTTTGAAGATATAGATATAAGTATGTTTATTTTGCATTACATATTAATAGATATTGTCAAATAGTAAACTTCTGTTTGCCAAAAGTGTGAAATTATTGGTTTTATATATTATGTACTGTAATGTGGTTTGAAAACATATTTAACTCCCGCAAAACCTGTAACCTTTTTCCTTACTTATTTGCACAAAGATGTAATTTTATTCTTGAAATTGTTTTGTTGTTGCTATCTGAAAGTATATTGATATTAAATATTTTCCAATACTGATAAACTACTTATATAATATTCACTGATATCGATAATCGATATTCTATTGAACCAATATATGAAGAACATGAATGGTTAATTCACCTCCTTTAATCTATGTAAGCAGGCGACTGCAGTGGAAAACAAACTATGGATTTAAATACTTGCTTTAGAAAACCGTGACATAAATTGTGTTTTTATTCATAAAAATAATAACAAAGTGGCATAATATTGCACTAAATTGCAGGCTATTTATAAATATATGAGATTGGCGAAATTATTGATACACCAGTGGCGGAGCGTGACCTTTCCAACAGTGTAAGCCTATCATGATGAAGGTTATTTTCCATTGTGCTTATTTTTGGGCTGACATGGTTAGTGATTTATCCACACACATCGATCTACCCCCCATTTTTTTAGAACTTTTCCCTAGAATTTTTCACCAAATTAAAAATTCTGGATAAATACCTGGGATTGGTGTTTTCTTTGCTAAGCTGTGTATCTTCTACATTTCAAATGATAATTAAGTTATTCTTATTCCTATCACAATGACTAACATAATGATAAAAAATATGCAAAGTTATAAAATGAATAATAATAATAATAAAGAAACGAAAATAGAAGGAAACAGAAAAGTGCTGAATACTTTTTACAACCGCATAACCAAGTATCAGCTTTGTACCCTGAATCACAAAATCGGCGCACTTTTTTTTTCGTACCCTACCTACATCCACAAGTTACTTCTTGGCAGCAAAATCCTTGCTGGATAACGGCGTCTTCAACAAGTTATCCATCCCACCGCACAATCACACTTATTTTATTCCATAATGCACTTTACGATCACACCACAGCACACGGCCGACAGTCCGCTTTCAATAGATGGAATTCGCAAAAGCATTACCTCGACAACAAGAACAGGGAAACAAAAAGAAACCAGTTCCAAAATTGGTCACTGCTGAATGCAGTGACCTTTCATACTGTGATGGGAATATCCCTTTCGGATATAAATAAATTCCCTCTCTTGCCTTAAAATTCCCTATATTTAGTAAAAAAAAAAAAAAATAATACAATATTAATTATAAAAGAAATGCTCACTAATTGTAGGGACATATCCAGAAATTTCTATCAAAGGATATGTAAGTGCTTTCTTAGGATACTGTAAAAGCAAATCTAGCACCTAAAAGAACATAAACAGGCTTTTTGAACGCTGTTCGGAGAGTGTTTGAATCACAGATTACGTAATTAATAATATTTGGTTCACATTTGACATGAGATTTGTAAGATTGGTTCAATCTTCAGCTTTCATTAACATTTATTTATTTATTTATTTATTTTTGCACTTTTTAGCTCAATGATTACCAGCTGAGTTTATACATAAACGGAAAACAGAGATCTTAATATTTCTGATGTTTATGCTCTCCTACAAACTAAAAACAGAAACAAGAATTTAGCAGATCAATGTGCATCTAGTTTTCACATATCCCGCTCATTTTTAGGTCTCTCCTTTTTCCCCTTCCTGTTAGATTTTTGCTTCAGAATTCCCTGTTCCTGGAAAAAAACCTCCTTGAAGCATCACTGGCTTAAATTTCCTTTGCAGTCAACCATTCATACCCGACAACGCTGGAGCCCCTCCTTTTGCAGGACCTGTGTCTCGCTGGCGCGTATTCAGTGAAGCCAACCCAAGCATAATGGTGCTAAATCTCGCACAAGTTAAAAAAGTCGTTTGTAAGTTGGGGATATAAATAAAACAAGAGAGCCACTTTTCGTTGTGGTTGAATTTTCTCAAACTTTTCACGTATAACGTCAAACCCATGCCGTTCGTTGAACCATTCGAATTTATATATTTTTTTTTTATAAATTAATATTAATAATATGAAAATCACAGAACAATTTAGTAGTATGTAGCATACTTTCGGCGTTTAAACGACACGAAGGATGTCCAGAAGGGGCAAAGGCAAGGAGACACTTCCTGAAAAATGAATGTCAACCATTTTCACACATACAATTTCATTTCAGTCACATCAAATTGTTAATTATTGTAAGGACGTTGCAGATATTTTGAGAAGGGAAATATAGCTAGTTTACCCCAACCCCTGAAAAAAAAATACTTTGCTTAATCCTCCCTGGTGGAAAGAAATACTGCGGACGTCCACGAACAACACTTTTTCTAAACATGAGGTTTGCAACGCTGCTGTAAGCCTGTGGCCGTAGGTTTACAAACCTAGGGTTTGGCCCGCTCTTCTCCCTATATTCCTTGCTCTTCTCCATCCAGATACGGTAGGCACTGCTTCCTTCGTGGTCAGAAATTTGTAAGGCAACATTCAGATGGCTTACAACTTTCAGCAAGCAGGAGGCAGGAGTTCCCATGTGCCCCCTGGTGCTGAAGTGTTGCAATCTAACAAACAGGATCTCGAAGACTGGTATCGGACCAAGTTGAACTTTGAAGTTTTTACGAATTTTGCCACATAATTACATACATTTTACTAGAACTAATAAAGTTTAAGCCCGGCTTACTCGGCTTACATGGATGCTCCGCGCCTGTGATACACTGATATGCTTACACAACCATTTCTAATAATAACAAAAGATGACGATGGTATGGCTATGAGGGGGAATGGAGAATGTAAGAACTCTGGAAGAAATTAAGAATTCTGGAAAAGCCAGGGAAATCTCAGGAAAAATACATTTAGAGTTCATGTGGGAACCGTGATAATGTAATTGCTCATTTGCTAGCACTAAAAGAAGTCAAGTGTCCTGCGCCGGGGCTGTGCTGTCTAAAGCATCAGGCTTTGGGCTCAGGCTATGAAACGCATGCTGGTTCAAGTCTCCTGGGGGCATGGGGGGAGGTAGTGTAACAACTTTTCTCCAGAAATTTTGGCCAGTGTATGATAAAATTGAATATTTGAAAATTGTATTGTGTTGTGGTTTGTTCACTTTATTTCTTAAGAATTACATTCTTGTATGTGTGAACTTTTAAAGTAATGTTGCCATTCGCCATCCAGGATGAAGTTTGAGGCATTAATTTTTACATGTTAAGCAACTCTAAATCTGTTGTTAAAGCACAGCTTCAGTTTTCATCTTAACTGGCTTGTGGTAGGGTTTTTTCATTGAATAAAAATATATATATTTTCTTTATTTCCAACTATACCTAAGTAGGGAAGGATTAAATAAATGCTAAGAAAGAGAAGCATAGGTCAAGAAGATGGAAAGACAGCTCATGAAAAAGTCAAGAATTTTGAATTTGTTAATTTGGTAGACATCCTGGTGAGGAAATTGGGGAGCTACAAATGGCCATGGAAACCTACAACAAGGACTGGGGGTTCATCATTCTGACCACATGTCACACCGTAACTGGTTGCATGATCTCCCACCTCTGCTGTGGCATGTAAGAATGAGGCCAGCAGTCAGTAGGTAGTCCCTGGCCTTCACTGGCTGTTGCACCACAGGCTGTTATTGAAAGGAATCAGTATTTTGTTCGATTGGATTGATTTGGTGTTTTAAGTCCACTTTATGCACAGTAAGGCTAATCGGGACTGGACCTACAGTTTATAGTGGGATCTGAACCACTCTGTACCTCCTCCACTGGGAACCAAACCTGGGACCCCTTGATTATATGGCCACTGCGCCATCGGGGTATTTTGTAAATAGTTAATAAAATGCACACGCACAAGTAAATACATACATATGTCCCCCTCCCCTCTTCTCTCAGAGAGTGTTCAGAAGAGTGGTTTCACATACTCTTCCTCAAGTTTTCTCTTAATATTGGTTTACATAGGATGGGGCCATTCTGGTTCCCCTTGGATCTGGAGATAATGTTTGTCCTCAAAGGTGAAGTTGTTACATGTGAGGACAAGGTGATCACACCTGAAACATGAATTGTTATTTGTAAATATTTAGTGTAGAATATTACTACAAATTATTTTTTTTATTACAACAATTGTTATTCCCCTTGAAAACCCCAGAATTAAACTTGAATTTTATGTAGTAACCACCCTAAATTAGTGAAAATTACATTCTGCAGAATTTCTATGAAATCTGGACTTGGATCGTCAGAAAAGTATTCATATTGGCCCCATACTAATACATGCTCAGCCCTAACTGTATACTATGTTGTGTAATGTCCAAGTATTATGTTATTGAGATAATAACATTGCTGTTCTGTAATTTCAGGCATACAAATGGAGCATCAAAGCATTAATGGAGGTATCCCCGAATCTCCCACCTCGAGTCATAGTGGATGTGCTACGTTTCACTGCAAAGTCGTGTGTAGTGAAGAGAAAATTTAAAAAAGCTGAACTGTTGATCAAACAGGCTGTGTATTTGGCGAGGCAAGTGTTTAGTGAGAAACATCCAAAATACTCTGATTCCTTGCTGGACTATGGATTTTATTTATTAAATTTTGACTCAATTAAGCATAGTGTACAGGTGTATAAGGTAAGGCTCTTTATTCTTAGGCTCCATTCACATGTAGCTATTTAGTTAGCTAAAATTTTGTTAATTTTATGTCATGTTTTTTTTTTTCTCTACGCACAATGAGCTAATATAATACATGCCAGAACATTTTCAAAAGAAGTATGCATGTCTCACAGTTTTGAAGCATGTTGATGTAACATCTATGGAATTGACGTGAGCAGGTAGTAGCATTGTTGAGGGTTATACAGGATCTCATATACTGGAAATGGCCAGATGACTCATTGAGAACCTTATCATGTGCAATGACATGGCAATAGGTTTTGTCTTAGAGAAAGAATTTTTGATTTGATTTGATTTTTGTTATTTAGCATCACTTTTCTGCAACTTTTCGCTAATCGCGACGATGAGAATGAGTGACGATATGAAAATGATGAAGGGACATTCACAAAGAACGCTCATGCCCAGGCCGGGATTCAAACGCAGGGTCCCTGGTATTGTAGTGTGTCTTAGAGAAAGAATAGGTGCATTTAGACATATACTTATCAAGACCATGGTTGTATCTGTCTATTCATTAAAGAAAATAATGATTTGGTGGTTTTCCTCCAAATTACATGTTAATTAGGGAAGTATTGGAACATTTTTTTGAAGTAGTAGCAATGTTACCAATCCACCGATATGCGTAAACGATAAATTGTATAACAATAAATTTACTTCATCTGTAATATCATAATTTGATAACATCAGATGTAAGTACAAAAGTGAGAAGCCTTATTATTTATATTATTAAATGTGTCTTATCGTTGTTTTTGTTCTCTTACTCCTCAGTAATACTACATAAGGTCTATTTTAGTAATGTTAATAGTTGGGAATAGTGTGGAATCATAGGCTATTGCAAGAACTCTCTAAACTACTTTTGGTTCACCTGACATTAGATATACACTAGAAATTTCATTGGTTTATCAGTATAATATGCATCTCATTCAATCAAGTTTATGTAGAAAGACACTAACATAATGTTTGTTACACTTCACTATTTGTAATTTTTTATGTGATGTGCTGTTGATCCAAGATGATAAAGCAAAAAAGAAATCTCAAATCAGGGTTCCACTGTGTGGTGGATAACTAGTGAACTTATGTAAAATATTTTTTTAATGCTTGTCATCAATTGCAGACTGCATTGGACATTCGCCAGGCAGTGTTTAGTGAAAACAATCTCCACGTAGCAGAAGGCCATGAAGATTTAGCGTATGCGCTCTACGTTCAAGAGTATAGTTCGGGAAGGTTCTCGGAAGCCAGGTGAGTGATGGCTGATGGACAACTCGAGTGTAAAATGATACTGTGTCTATTAGTTAACTGCTGTTTTGAGTGCTAGTTATAGTATTGTACACAGCATTTATGTAAGTATGTATCATCCTGATCGATTAAGATTTCAGTTATGTAGATGAATTGAGACATGCATTTTGCTACCATGTTTTGTCATGAAATAATGTGAAATGAACTGCAAAATGGAAATATACTCTCAAACATGAAATTTAGGGTTTATTTACCGACGCGACACCTTCCGAGGTCTGAATTATCCTGTGAGTTATGTAATTCACGGAAAATTGATTAATTCTGCTGTTAATATTGGAGAAGCAAAAATGGACGCCTTTATACAGAAATAAACTTAATACTCTGATAACTACATAAATGTTCTATTAGAAATGAAATGTTAATTTTGTGTAATTAGTGTAGTTTTTAAATGAAATTTAGGATTATATTCTGAATTTCAAAACTAAAATGTATTTTTATGTACCTCTTTTCATCCAATTTTTCACTGCTATAACACTGAGATTTTATTTTATTTACTGCTTTTGAACCTGAGATTGACTCTGTTTTTTTACTGAAATTTTGCTTTTTTTATTTACCAAAATTATGTGCCTCTAGTAAAGAAAAAAAAAATAAAGTGCTCCCCTGTGCATAGCACCACGCCGTGAAGGCATATAGGGGGTGTGGGGGTAATGCCCCACACTTTCTTGATCCGGTCGTAAGTGGGGGTGATGTGATCAGCATCACGCCCCTGACCCCCTTTACCCCCCATCGTTTCCCCCAGGTACCCATGTTATTCGATGCTGGGTGGGCGCCGGGGCCTTCTTCCAACGTTAGATAAGTTTCCGAATTTGAACCGGCCGGGGATCGAACCCGAGACCTTTAGCATGGTAGTCGGACGCGTTACCGAGTGAGCCACCGTGGCCACATAGACATAAATGATTGTCTATTGCTGTAAATTATACTTATTCTAATGCTATGTTTTGAGCATTTCGTATCTTATCTTCAGATGAATAAATTCCTTTTTCCTGGTGGTGAGGTTGGTTGGTCGATTTGGTGTTTTAAGTCCATTTTATGCACAGTAAGGCTAATTGGGACTCGACCTACAGTTTAAAGTGGTATCCAAACCACTACGTGCCTCCACCCCGTATCAAACCCGGGACCCTTCAATTAAAATGCCACAATGCCACCACTGCGCCATCGGGAAGACCCTCTGGTGTTGGGGGTCGAAACTCTTACAGATCTGTGGTTTTACTACAAATCCAATGCTCGTACTCCAGATTCCGCTCATAGAGGCACCACTATGTTTGTGCTTCAACAGATAAACATAATACTAAGTTATCTAAATGTGCCTTTTCCTCAAAACTGTCTTGAATTGAGTTATGCCACTTGTGCTATGTGTGCACTGACATGTTCTGAAAACATTTTCTATTCATTTGAAATTGCAAAATAATGCAAATTGTGTATTTTTTGGCAAATTTCAACACATTTTGTGCTTAGAAAATGAAAACTACTATGAAAATCCAATGTTCTTATGTTTTAGGCTTAAAAATTAAATTTTCCATGTTTATGCATGTATGATGTGCACTTTATTCTAAAATGTTATCCAAAAGAAAGCTTTTGTGTGTGTTATGTATAGATCTCTGATTTTAGTTTTTAAACCTATTTTTTCCTTTGCAAGTATGTAAGAAATTATAAGTTATGTCAGCGTTTTGTTAAAAAATGCAACAACTGATGAAGTTTTATAGTTTTGTAGTGCCTGAAAGAATCTATTTTGCTTGTTAGAACCTATTTTAGGATTATGCACCTAAATCAAGCCTTTTTTTTTAGGTTTTTATACATTTTTAAAGGTTTTACAGGATTTTTATGTCTCACAGGCATTTGCTTTGTCTTGTCACGAAAAAATTCAATGACGAACGTGTTTGAAACGTACTCTCTGTCGATTTCCCTTCCTCCAAGTCCATGGTGATTTTTCAAAGCTCTAAACAAAGCAAAATGTCCGGTGCCACCATAGGCGTAGTTTTGCCCGTCCGCTTGAGGGAGGCTAGCTGGGACTAACTTTATTCATTCTTTTATCCATTACAATAATCATCACAGGCATTCTCCTTGGGAGACAGGTGATTCCCACATAATCTTATCCAAAAGAAATGGAATTGATAAGTGGAATAAATACGCTATTAAGTTATGGTTGTAAATTTATTAAAGAACACATTTCTTCTTTAGAATAAGGAAGGTATAATTTTAATATGTGGTAATATTACTGGGTAATCCTGTGTACATGGTACTGAGCAAATTATAATCCTGCAAGGCATTTAAAAGCACAATCTACATAGATAATGGAATAGTAAAAATGTCAATGTCCTTAATTTCTATACAACGAAATTTGGCATTTTCCTAGAACTGAGAACCACTTGTAACTAGATTCATGAAGAAAACTTTAAGATGAACTTAGAGAGGAGAGAGGGGATGAACTTAGTTGGTTTGTCATCTTAATAATCTTATAAATGTTTGCAAAGAGCTCCCCAGAATACTATTTAGTAGGCTGTAATTAGTTTTCATTCATCTAAATCTCACATGCAGATTTTTTTTTTTACCAAAATACAATGCATGCTTATAATTGGACTTTATTTGCTTAATCATGGCCACCCGCAAGATATTTCTCGGGGGGGGGGGGGGGGGAGGGGCAGAGGAACTTTAAGTGGAGGAAAGGTGGGGTGATGCTTGCCCCAGTTTAGAGAATTCTCATATAGCATCCGCACCACTAGAATAATTTGCATAGGCACTTAATCTGCTGTCTTTCACTGCACCCCTCATCCATGTTTTCACGCTATAATTTTAAAATTTGAATTGTATGAAGTGTTTCCAGATATCTCCACCGCCTCTGCGGGCACCCTTGTGCTTAATATCTAATTAAAAAAACAGAAACCAATGTCCCAATGCCATTCTAAGTTTCGTAAATTCAGTCCTATTGGCAAATTGGAAACCAAATAAGAATGAACAGCAACGTATAAGTTTTGCCAACATTTAATGAGCAGTGACGTATCTTTAGCAAATGCTTAACGAAGTAATGGGTATTTTTATATGTAAATACAAATGGGACTCTGAAATTAAGTGCACTAAACTGGAACATTAATAATAATAATAATAATAAATTTTCTTTATTCAGCGAGCGAGGTTCAGCCAAGGGCTGCTCTGCCACCTAACCCTTGTCAATATGATAATACATATGAGATTATTATAAACTTATGGAGCAGTAAGCTAAACGTAAAAAATAATAATAATAATAATAAATACAAATAAAAAATAAAAAATTAAAATTAAAAAAATAAAAAAATGAAGAAAGAAAAAAAATACATAGGAATTAGTTGCATACAAAAAAAAGTGTAACTAGAAATACAAAAGACAATAGTAATAATAATACAATAATACAATTCCTTTTAGTGAGTGACTTGATACCTTCAGTATGTGCCCCGACTCTGCCATTGTTCCATTAACAGCAGATCTTTTATTTTACCTTTGAAATTTAATGGGTTGTTTACACTAGCGATATTTGCAGGCAATGCATTCCATGCTTTGGGAGCTGAAAAGGAGAAAGATGATTTGTAGGCCGTGGTAGAGTGATGGGGTAAATCGAAGTTGTTCCGCTTCCGGGTAACATACTGATGGATTTCCCTACGGGAATGCATCTTCTCAAACAGGTACTGCGGTTTACCTTCTGTCAGTATGCGGCGTATAAAACAGAGATAGTGCAACTTCCTTCTGTTTGCCATGGTAAGAACCTGATTATTATTTAAGAATGGAAGAATATGATTATGACGCTTTCTAATCTTAAGAAATGTCTATTGAAGAAGTGAAGTAAGGAAACTAAGAATTACGAACTATCACAAAATTAAGAACCTCGCATGTTACTGAATTATCGCAAAAGGTGCGCTATTCTTGGTCTCTACTAAGCTTAATGATAAATTCATTTTTTTATTAAAATAATTACCATTTGTGCCTGAAAACAAGGTCTGAATGAAACAAAATATATAAAAAGAACATGCACTAATAAATGATGGCATGACGGATGTAGAAAGTTGCTATCTATAGGCGAAATATTATCCTGAAAGCTAGGATTTTAAATGAGGATGGTCGACCAAATAACATTTAAATAACCCTGGCCAAGTGACTTCAAATGAAAACCGATTATGACATTTGAAGCAGCTTTTATATGCCTATGGATTCTTTATTTTTTTTTCTGAAATTCAATAGTCTAAGCTTGTTTGCTCGATGCCTGACTTTTACTATTAATAAACTCACTATTAAAAGGAATAATCATTCTGTCATCTGTGTCTTAATTTCACAAACAGTACGAGCACAACATCAAAGAATGATTTTCCGATAATTTCCAATCTCCAAAAGTTGATTAAGATTTCTTGCTGGTACTCAACCAGCATAAGCACGTGTCTTTCCACGATAATCTTCCTGTGGGTTACTCGAAACAACAAATAAGCTTCTTCTTACCTTCAGAAGAATGAATCGATTCCAAGACTCCAAGAGATAACTGAGATCCCTAGAAGTGATCCACAAGATTTGCCCATCACCAGGAGAGTTGAACACAACTTTCAACTGCACTGCCTTCGTGCAATGAAAATTCCAAATATAGCTGGTACATCTGCATGCATACTGGTGACGTGGTGCAACTCACACAAAAGACTTGGAAAGAGTGATTTCACGAATGAACTGTAGTGATCACCACTTAACTAAACAATTATGCATGATTCAATCATTTCTACAGGATCACGACACATTCATGCGACATTTAGGCGTACCTCTTTAAATGTCCCCCCACCCCTGCGATACAAATCCACAGAAACTAAATTCACTTCTTTGAACTAAACCCTTTTCCATATCAACACTGCTATTCTGTTTAAGTCTCTACAATGACGGCTTTTCTTTTTCATGTTAGAAAAAACACAATTGTAGAAAGTCATTGTTGAAAGGCTACATTTATATAAACACAAGTTACAACTCCACTATTTTTGGAATGTAACAATGTTTACCTAATGCTCCAAGGTGGAAGATCAACAAAAATAATGGGGATATATTCTTTGAAATCTTGTTTCGGAACATATGGTTCCCGTAAAAAGTCCCACGCACATCAACTTTATTCTACATCAGGACATAATTTGAAATTATTTCCTTAACTGTGACTGCCACACCACAAGAGTAATACATGAAAGTTTCATGAGAATTATCTAATTTCTGTGTGCTCTTTCTCTTTCCTTAATTATTTTATGCATATGTCACATGCATTTAGGGGGGCATGTCCTGGGCTTAGCCCTCCCCCCCCCAGCCCCTACCTAACTACGCCTATGGGTGCCACTGTTACCTGTATAATCCAAAGTGGTCTGATCTGTGTGATCTTGCTCACTTTCGTGTCACTTCGGTGCTTTGTGGCATTCATGCCTTGCAAACTAACATTTCAGCATTGAAGTTTGCACCACTGAGTATGTTTTTGTTAAAAGATTATTTTCATCATACAAAATTATCCTCGGAGTCAAAATTGTGGAGCTTGACTGTGGATAACATGAAAAAAGATTTTTACTTAAGTATATGGTGAGAGTGGATTTTAATAGCAAATTTCCAATGGTAAGTTCTGCCATCACCATAGGGTTATCCAACACCTATAACGTTATGCAAGATAGTGCGTATTTCAGGATATAGGTTTCCCATTTTCATTGCCGGTGACTATACCGAATCAGCATTTTTCAGGAAATTTGGAACCTACTTCAGGATTTTTCAAGTCTAACTTAAGATTTGTAGAACCTGTTTTAGGGTTTTTCGATCCAAATTTATAATTTTTAGAGCCTATTTTAGGGAACCTAAAATAATACTTTTTAGAACCTAAACATCCGAAGTCTAGTTATGTATTATATCTCTAACACTCGACAACAACTTCTAGTATTTTCTTTCACTGTCCGCAGTACATACATGTAAAGGGTTTGGTACCTTTAGATATGAATACAATGTGAAACTAATTTTCCATTACTGAACTATCTGATTATTTTATTGTAGTAACTGTAAACTACAAGAAAATAATTCTACAATGCAAGCAATGCGTACATACAAGAAAAACTATGAACTATCTGATTTGACTGTAATTCTTGTGTTTCTCTTCTGCCAGAGATCATGCTGAAAGGGCGATATCCATTATGGTGAAGCTGCTTCCAAAGGACCACCTGTTGCTTGCTTCCTCCAAAAGGGTGAAAGCTCTCATATTAGAGGAAATCGCCATTGACAACATGGGAGAAGAGACAGGTATGGAACAAAGTACTTAAGATTGCCACTTGCCATGTTCAAGTTATAGATGCTGTTAAAACACTGATGTAATATTAACAGGTATTGACAATAGGGACTGCTAAATCCAGATAAAATTTTATCCAAATATTGGATAATTTTCTATCTGGATTTCAGGGAAGAGATGAAAATCACTCAGCGCTGTAACCCAACACATTCTGGAGCAGTTTAAATGGGAAGTGTTTGGTCACCCAGCGTATAGCCCCGACTTAACGCTGAGCGATTTTCATCTCTTCCCTGCATTGAAGAACTGGCTAGGAGGCCAAAGCTTCCACACCAATGAGGAGCTTCAATACAATGTTCAGGCCCATCTCACATCACTGGCGGCAACATTCTTTGCAGAGGGGATCGGAAAGCTCGTCCCACGATATGACAAATACCTGTATCATAACAACGATTATGTCGAAAAGTAACCAGGTATGTACATAACTTTTGGTAATAAATTCATTTTGTTACTTACACTTTACTTATTTTTATGGTCCATCGGAGGTTGAAAAAAGAAATGGCTCTCGTATGTTGGAAAATGTTTGAAATATTTAAATTATATGTAAACATTACTAAAACATGTGCTAAAAGCTAAAGGGTGTGTCAAAAATATGGGATTTTTTGAAATCGTAACTTGGCAACACTGCAAGGAATGTGGCACCATGTAACATACAAAACATGAAGTAGGTGCCATGCCATCCAGTTATCATGGAGCAGTGGAGTGGTGCCCAGAGTGCATATGCTGTGAAAGCATATTATAAGAATAACGACAGTGTCAGTGCTACACGTCGAGAACAGTGGCATCGCATGCGGTTCACATACGGGTGTTCACAATAATTTTTTATACTGATTGGAGATTTACTACTCTACCTTGTAACTTCATCTTCAATATTGAACAAGTAAGAATAACAGTTCAACTTATTTTCAACAATTTCCCCCCAAAATCATGCTATATCTGAAGCAATACAATACTTTTTTATTCAATTATCACCCTTTTAATTACCATATTTACAATTAGTGATGGCTAGTGCAAACTAATTAGTATAACATGCAATCTGAGGTATGTACAACGCAAGATTATCATACTTCGCAATATACTTTGTATTACATGGGCCATATGTTAACCAACGACTTTCATTCAGCATTGAAAGCACGTGCATCGTTAACGGGACAGAAAGGAGGATGCGTCCAGTCCAGAAAAAAAAATTGTATATAGTATAAGATATTTGGGTATTGTACAGAATGTCCCCTCGCCCCGCCCACAATAACTCTGTTGTGATGCTTGTGATTGATGTATCAGTCAATGTGACATTGCTTGTATTCCTTCTTTCCTAGTGTTTCGTATTTTCCCTCCTAGCCATGGTTCAGAGAGAGATTGATTTTCGACCATTTAAAGCAAGGGTTCCCAAACTTGTTTGCTTCACGGCTCCCTTAGTTTTTTCAAGACTTTACCGCGGCGCCCAGAATATAGCCCTCTCTAATACTTGCAACGCTCGGTTACTTGTAACATTGCTTGCCTTAAGTTAAAAATTAAACACGTATTTCAAATTCAGAAACGTTTTATATGTAAAAAAAAGTACTAAATAAGCAGATATTTGAAACATTCATAGCACTGACTAACGATTCAGTGAAAATATTGGAACATTTCGTAGCCCCCCTGTAAGCTAATCACAGTGCCCCAGGGTGCCGTGGCACACACTTTGGGAACCACCAATTTAAAGCATATTGTAACATCTGTTTGTCGTCGTCATTAACATATTTACCCGTCGTCGCCTTGTGATCGATGGGTCCCAGGTTCGAAACCTGGTGGAGGCACACAGTGGTTCGGATCCCACTTAAAACTGTAGGTCCAGTCCCGATTAGCCTTACTGTGCATAAAGTGGACTTATAGCAATAAATCAATCAATTAAACATATTTACCATCCTTGATCTTATACATTGCACGAAACAAATCGTTCCAATTCAGATGCAGTCTCTTTTTAAGCGAGTCGCATGTGCAAATAGTAACAAACGCCCAGGATGTGTCCTGTGTTTGTCCATGAATTGCCGCCTCCAAACAATAAACACTAACTCTTTAGCCTTCTTAAACCCGAAGGTTCATGGCTGCAGCAACACAGGCCTTCCATCTGTCCCTATCTTGAGCAAGATCTATATACTCTTTCCCATCCCTTCCAGATTTCCTTTAGGTCCACCTCAACGTTGTCCCTCCATCTTCGACTTGGCCTTCCTACAGGTCGCTTATCATCAGGTTTCCCAACAAGAATCCTGTAAACTCCTCTTTCCTCTCCCATTCGTGCCACATGGCCTGCCCACCTATGTCTTCTTGATTTAATTATTCTAATAATATCTGGACATGAATACAAATTATGTAGTTCTAAATTATGTAGCCTTCTCCACTCACCTGTCTCCTCATCCCTTTTAGATCCAAATATTTTCCTAAGGATCTTATTTTCAAATACTCTCAATATATGTTCCTCTTTCAATGTAAGGGACCAAGTTTCACACTCATATAATACTACAGGCAAAATTACTGTTTTGTATATTTTAACTTTTAGTTTCTTAGATATTAAACGAGAAGACAATAGTTTATGAAGAGAGAAGTAACATGCATTTCCTGAATTAAGCCTACTTTTTATTTCCTCTTTAATATAATTTTCACTTGTTAATATTACTCCTAAGTGTTTGAATTTGGAAACTAGTTCAAACGAGTTGTTATCAATAATTAGATTTTGATTATTACCTAACACTTGCTTTCAGCCTGTAAGCATATATTTAGTTTTCTCTTTGTTAACTTCCAAACCAAAACAATAAACAAGGAAAACAAAATTGCACGTTCACAAGGTTGCACCCACATAACCAATTGTTCTTCGTGTACCAGTAATTTTTGAATGTTCTTTTAATAACGCATTTGGGAGTACTTACCTCTTGTACAATGTAGAGGTCCGGCTGGTGAGGGCCCATCCTTTTTACTTGAGTTTGTTCTGCTTCGCTGAATCGCGAAAATGACTTTTCTTTCAAACTCTTAACAGTATTCACAAAACACAACACTACACCACACACACAGGCATGTCTGAAAGCCAGTGCACATAATTTCACCCAAATGCTTGTCAATAAATATCTTGCTCTCGACATCGACACTAACCGCCTTTTACCCGTTGCCGCCAAAGAGCGTAGGTTTTTATGTTGCCCCGAAAAACTAACGGTACTTGACTTGATCTTTCCAAAACAAACGTGCCCCCTTACAGTTCTTCCACAGCAGCAGTGTTGCCAACAATTGAAACACAGAAGTTGCTAAATCTTCAACATGCGCTAACTAAAAATCGCTGAATCAAATTTGCTGGTGAAAAATGCAAAATGTATTTTAAAAAAATGCTGTGGGGAACAACTTACACCAGGTTTATTCAAAGTATATGCATTTATATGCACATTAAAAATGCATTTAATTTCAATTGTGATAATTTAAATGCATATATTATTTCAACTTTCTAACTTCAAAAAAGAAAATATATATATGTAGCAAAAATAGAGCTCTAGTTTTCTGAAAGTTATATTTTGTTCTTTACAATAAGCATATTCTAATAACGTAGAGAATAGTAAAAATGATTTACTAATATCAATTGATAACTTTTTCGGTAATAACTATTTAGGCCATACAATCCCATATTATTCTGAGTATAGTTACCAGAAAAATGCACGTTGATTTGATGTAAATGTAGTCGGCACTTTCCTTTGCAATTTAAGTTGGTGAGAGTTATTTCCTTGGCATAAAAAACGTCGATTACTAAAGAAAGTTGCACAGTCTGAATTGCCCTTAGACGCACATGTAAAAATCATATAAACTTTAAAAGATATTATGTAACTCCTGGCTGGAGACTAGTTTCTAAAGAAAAGTTGCTCGTCACTATTCCGTGAATTTTAGCACCCACTGGAATTTAAAATCTGGCAGGTTTAGCGACTTCTCACTAAAGATTGCAACTATGTAGAGCCGATCTTTTCGAGTCCTCCTAGACATGCCTTGTATATGCTGCACCCTGGTGCCGAATGTAAGAAGTATTGCCGCTTGGATCAGTGTTCGCACAGCGCAGTGAACATTTTCGGGCTATAGTGGCCAACCAAGCCCCTTAGCTGCCAGTTCACAACATGCAACACAGCAATTGTGTTCATCGCAATCCGTGGAACACCGTGGGAGTCAGTGTTACCAACTATCTAAAAAAGTTATCAGACGTGAAAGACATCGTGTCAGTAAATTGTGTGTGTATACTCGAACATACTCCTGTGGACATGTTACATCGAGCAATGCACGATGTTCCCCGACAACTTCAGGAATGTGTACACACAAACGGTATCCATCTTCCTGACGTCACCTTCAAAATATGAAGGCCATCTTGTGAACGAATAACATGTTTACAATTAATTGCATACCCTGTACTATTCATCTCCATGAATACACTTGCTTCGAAGTTCATCTTCTTTTATTTTCCATTTCAAAATGTCCCATATTTTTGAGACACCCTTTAATATATATAAAAACATGAAAAATAATAATAGCCTTTAGCTTGTATACCACAATTAACAGAGATGATACAAAATAACATTGATTTTAACATCATATGAATATATGTACAGTGGAATGTCTATTTTACGTTTTTCAGGGACCAAGGTGAACAAACTTAAAATCTGGGAAAATTTCCTAGCATTTTGCTCCATTGGGACCATGAAGATTGAACGTTTAATGCGGGAAAATGTAAAACCTGAGAACGTAAGATCAGCGCTCCACTGTATTTACATATAAATCCATTTCCTGTTAGAAAGAAAACCTATTATTGTTTCATAAATTTTTTGGAGTTCCTTTTTGTATAACATTTCAATTTTAGAGAAGTCCCTTCTGTGCTGTGCTGAAGAACTTCATATGTCAGCTTTGAGAATGTCCAAGTCTGCTTTTGGGGAGATGAACGTGCAGACGGCTAAACACTACGGAAACCTTGGGAGGTTATACCAAAGTATGAAGAAGTTTCCTGTGAGTATTATTTTGTGATATCATGGTTTGAATAGTGAGTTGCTTGCAGTTATTCTGTACAAGACGTGCCCAGTTACTGTCAATGTTATTTTTTCTTTAAATATCTGGAAATAGGGCATGGAGGTTCAATAGGCAAGCAAAAGGAATTCAAATATGATAAATAGGCCCTGAAAATAGTATTTTGAGAAGTCACATGACATTCCTTGTGTGGTCATACGGTGTGTTTCTGTGACCTTGAATCAAACTGGCAGGGTGGATGGAAACGTCATTAAAAAGTTAAGCCAAAACTAGGTGTGGCTGCCTATGACAACTGAAAGATGTGGCTTGTAGATTTAATACAGACATTTCTACAGTGTATCATAGTACTCTACAACAAAAACTTTACAGGGGCCTCCCCGATGGCGAAGTGGTAGCCATGTAATCAAGGGGTCCCGGGTTTGATACCTGGTGGAGGCACATAGTGGTTCAGATCCCACTTTAAACTATAGGTCCAGTCTCGATTAGCCTTACTGTGCATAAAGTAGACTTAAAACACCAACATAACTTAACAAAAACTTTACAGTGGGTGTTCAAAATGGCAGCCCCCAGCGTCGATGCAGGCATGACAGCATGACAAGAAACTCTATCGCATCTGCTCTAACATCCTTGGAGTGATTCTGATGATATCACAGGCAGCAAGGATTCTTGCCAGGATGAAATGTAAGGTGTGTCCTTCGCCTCTGCATCTAATCGTCAACCGTTACTGCTAAGCAGTCCACCCTGAAAACTGCAATGCAGGCTCACAAGGATATTGCAACTGTGTTCATCCCCAACTAGTTTTGGCTTATAACTTTCTAATGGCACATTTCCAGATGGATTCCTTATCTCATATTGGTACTTGGGTCAGTTTCCATCCACCCTGCCAATTTGATTCAAGATCATAGAAACACCCTGTATATCCCCTTGAAATTTCGATGCCACAAGCATTCACCTGCATAGCATTCAACTTTATCAAGTGGAAATACTTCACAAGGTGAATGCTGTGGAGTTTAGTCACAATAATAAACATTAAATAAATTGTAACTTTAACTTATTAATCTATCAGGTTTTTGTTTAATACTATTCATGGATTCAGTTATGAAATATTACAAGGGATAGTCTGAAAAGAAAGTTTCCCGTATCTGTAGTTCCAGAAAGCATGGAGATTTTGCATTGGTAATATGTCGTGGGTATACTGGCATCATTCTTCTTTTGTTGCCCGACAAATCTTTTCCTTGCAGAGGGCACCAGCATCCTGCTGTGTTGAAGACTGGAAAAGTTGAGAAGTGTGTGCACGGCCGGCATGTAGAAAAGAAGTGTGTTGCAATTGTGGACAAAGGATGAAATTCGAGATGTTTGCTGCAAATGGGCATGTGGGACTACCGGTACGAAAATTCATAACTGGTCTTCTGACATCAGGCATTCTCCTTTTGAGCGACAACGTGATGCCCCACATGGCTGCAGCAACAGAAAACCTTACCACAATTTGTGTGGAGCACCTGACCTTGCACCCAGTGACTTTTCTTTTTTTTTTTTCCTGTTCTGAAGAAGACGTTGGAAGGGAAGCATTTCACCACAACAGCAGAATGGAAGCTGCTGCATGCAACTTGATCTGTAAACAGGACATGCAGTTTTACCATCAGGGTTTCTTGAAACTTGTGAGTGGTGCGGCAAGAGCCTGAATCTTGCTGGGGACTATGTGGAAAAATAGTGGAATGATGCCTCTTTCTGCTCATATCATGTTCTTTCTCCAGCATGAAACTTTCTGAAGATCACCGACTATCCCTTGTAAAATAATTTTCACTTGTTATAAAAAAATATACACAAATGTATGTTATTTGCAAAGTATAGCTCCTTGTTTTGGGCCTGGTTTATTGAGGGTAGCCTTCTCTTATCACCCCATCATAGTCAACCAATCATGATCCTTACAAAATTATGGTATGAAAGTGACCTTCAAGCTAACTTCAAGAATAAGACGAGGATTGTCAACAATGTGAAGATTTTACACAGGTGTAACCAAAAACCCAGTGTTCTAAAATAAACCTATGAAATCTTTCTCAACAAAACACAGAAAGATAAGATCACCAACTTTGACAATCAATTTTAAAGAAATTTGTGAAGTAACAACAAAAGAATTTCAGCATAAATCAAGTGACATCTACTGAACTACTGGCCTGATATCAAGAAATATAAGTGCAAAATTAGTAACTTCATTATACTTGAACTATTATAAAATTACAGCCTGCTATTAATAGACAGTGAGTTTTCAAAATCAATAGACAAAAAACTAGGAACATTTTATTCTTTTGCAGAAGTTTCATGGACTTATTATAGCGGTTTTTCATAAATAATTGACAGGTTACAAAAATGTATTGCAAATAGGAATTGAAGCTTTCCTGGCGACGTGATTCAAACAAGTGTTCTCGGGTTACCAGCCAGGTAACTCCTATTTAACCTAGCTTGTAACCTGAGAACACTTGTTCGGATGTATTGCAAGTAAAATATTGAACATACGTGAATAAAACTAGTCCAGAATGAATGAGGAACTCAAAACAGTTTTTTTACACCTACAAATATTCAATGTGTGCACCATGGCTGACATGCCACACATCAACACAATAGTCTAGTTCTTGTCACACTCGCATCAACACAGGCCTGTCGATAGTGTCTATCGCTGTGATGATACGCTCCCTTAGGTCTGCTATATCACACGGCATCGGTGGGATGAATATCCTGTCTTTGAGGAAACCTCACAAAAAAAAGTCACACGGAGTAAGGTCCGGTGACCTAGGGAACCAAAACACTGAACAAAACACTGTGAGCGATGCAAGGATTGCCTAGCAACAGAAATGTGAACTTTCATCTTAACAAAACACACACACAAACTGTGTGTGTTCCTTGTTAGTTCTGGGCTGGTTTCATTAACGTAAGTTCAATAGTTGACTTGCAATAAATATTTATAGCCCCTCATTTCTTTCCGACATATCTGGTATATTTGTATTAGAAGTGTTTTGGTCAGTAGTTTGAACACCGAAGGGTACTCATAATCTGGAGAGTTTTGAGCAGTATGAGAATAAATTTGAAACAAGTCCCTTATGCTGTGAATATCAATTCTAAACTTACATTTACAAATTGCTTATTTTTGTGGTCTGTTGTGTGGCACATACTCCCTTTATTTTGAACACCCAAACTTTGTAAATATCTGTGTGAATCTTATGTAAGTAACATACAATGCTTTACTTTTTGTATCATGTAAAAATTGCCACATCATTCATATTCAATTATAACTTTCAGAATGCGGAATCAATGCACTTGAAAGCCATCTACATAAAAGAGAAACTCTTAGGACCAGAAGACTATGAGGTTGCTTTGTCAATTGGCCATCTTGCAAGCTTGTACAACTACCATATGATGCAATACAAGAAGGCTGAGGAATTGTACAATAGGTCAATAGTTATAGGTAAGTCACTCAAAATTCAACAATCCTGATGTCAATGACATTTTGAAGGGCCTTCCCTATGGTGTAGTGGTAATGTTGTTGCATTGTAAACAAAGAGGTCCTGTGTTTGATACCCAGCAGTTGCAAATAGTTGTTTGGATTCCAGTTTAAACTGTAGTCCCAGTCCTAATTAGCCTATCTATAAATAAAGTGAACATGATACAAAAACTTAAACCCAGGAATTTTGAAGACCATCTGGAATATCCATGCATTTTGGAGTCTGCAAGAGAATAAGTTGCGCAATGAACAAGTGTTTCACATCCATTCTGGATTCTGTTCTTGTGATTCCACTCTGCAAACGATTCAGTTCAGAAACTTATTTCTCTTGCCTCTATGATTCCCAGTCAGGTACAAAATTTTGATTCTTTGGAAATTTGGTTCCATATTCATTTATTCTGATCTAGGTTCTTGGATTTGTTATGACTAGGGGCACATATTTTTGGTAAATACAAAAGCAAAATTTCGGTACAAAAACAGAGTCGATTTCGGGTTCAAAAGCGGTAAATAATATAAAATTTCAGTGTTATAGCGGTGAATAATCACATCAAAAGTGGTATATAAAATGACATTTTGGTTTTAAAATTGTGAATATAATCCTAAATTTGATTTAAAAACTGCACTTATTACACAAAATAAACTTATCCTGTGTCTTTTAGATGCTTGGAGCCCTGCCACCGATGGCAGTGATAGCACTGTTGCACTGTAATCAATGTGTTCCAGGTTTGATTCCCAGTGGAGGCACATTGCACAGTGGTTCAGATCCCACTTTGAACTTTAGAACTAATTCCAGTTAGCCTATGTAAATGTTCAAATGCTGTCTTCCAGGGTTCTTGGAGTTGTAATATGTGCAGAATCTGATTGATATATTCCCATCCTTAATCAGAGTATATGGCCACATGGATCATGTAGATCTTCACTGTAGTTAGGTGGCTAATGCTGTCACTTTTCAATCAAATGATCCCATGCTCAATTCTTGAGGAAGCACATTGTAAAGTTGTTCAGATTGCTCTTTCAACTCTCGATCCAGTTCCGATTGTAATGCAACCTTGAATGTAACAAAATGGTTAACACTCTTACCTTTGGCAACTAACCCTGGGTTGAATCTCCGATGAGGTGTCCAAAATTTTGATATTAACCCAGCATTTTGAGAACATTTTAGGTGCTACTTGTAAGCATTAGTGTCAGAACCCAGTCTGTAATGTTGAATTTCTAGTAAAAATTAGAAAACCGATATGAGGAAAGCTTATTACAGAGACGGGATGTTCTCGTCGGTTTGGAATGCAGACCTTACAAATTCCCTTATTTGCCTCATCTGGTGGAAAGGTACCAGCCTGACGGCAGGATCTGAATTGACAGGTATTGGAATTTGTATATCTACGCAACCGAACCAATCTGAGAGGATCGGAATGAAAATTCGAGACCAGTTCTGATTTTGAATTCAGTGTGTTACCATCGCGGGATGATGGAGGTGTCTCTCCCGATTTGAGCATGGTCTGAGATGTTAAGGAATTGACAATTAAGGGAAGAAGGAAACATGGTGCAGGCACCAGGTACATACCTGAGACGTACTAAGACAGCTTTCAGACCGAAAGCAACGGGTGGCAAGTGACAGATGCAACCCTTGCACAACAAAGTGACATGAAAAGGTGCATGTGCCTACCTGCCGCATGCATGTCATTCGGAGTGTGCTGTTTTCTCAATGGCGTGCATTGTGTTACCCCTTTTGTCTGTCTTTTCCGCATGTCGCTTCACCTGAAAACAGCACAATGACCCACCGTGCACGGCCCAGTGCAAAGCTGCATGGCATGCCAATAATGAAATAACACATGTCCAAGAAAATATTTGTGAACTTAAGTCAATGTTCAAGAAAATACTTCTGACGATTCTTCTGTTTCAGGCCGCAAGTTGTTTGGAGATGCTTATTCTGGCTTGGAGTATGACTATCGCGGTTTGCTACACGTGTACAGTGAGTTGGGGATGGAAGATAAGATGGACGAGTACAATTACATTTTAAACCAGTGGAAGACCCTTCGAGATCTGCACTCTGGGCTGGAAATTCAACCGCTCGATCCAAACGAGCAAGCAGAGCCCATTCAGGATGTAGTGGAGAAGTTCTTTATAATGGAATAGACACTAACTCTTAGTGCCATGTAATGGCAGTGTAATACCAGCTGTATAGAGAACTTCTTTTTACAAAACGAAACTGAATGAATTTGCAAATAATGATTCTGTGTAATTTAAGTTGTCTTTATATTTTATCATTCGTAGTTTCATCCTGGAAGCCTAAAATTATAATAGCATTTGTGCTTTTAACTGCTGCTGCTGCCCTTTATGTATATATTTGTGTTCTAGGAATATTTATAAATACATAGGAAATTTGTATTACAATAAATTTAATTAAACTTATTATTATGGTGTGAGTCTTACCTAATTCAAACTGGTATAGCTTGAGTATGTAAAATCAGATTTCCATTGTATACTCAAAACCTGTCAATAACAGCTATTCCATATAAGACATCCCCTTGCTACTAGATACTATCTAGTGGATCCAACCTGGAATACCTGCGGTAAATCAGACAGCAGGACACCTTAAGGAAATATAAATTTTTGACAAGGGTCGTTCACATTCTACGGAACCAAAATGCCATATTTTTTAAATTTTCAAATTTATTTATTTACTTTATTTTACTTCGCTTCTTGTGCCACTTTTGGCTAATTTGCGAAGATGGGGATGAGTGATGATATTATGAAATTTATGAATGAACACTCACAAATATCCATGCCCAGGCAGATTCGAACCCAGGACCCCTGACGATGTGCTAATCACTCTGTGATGGGGGCTGGCTTAAATTTTCAAATGCCTTATTAAATTCTGTTAAGTATAATATGGATTTTTATGAATTTAAAAATGAAAAAAAACTAGAGGTAATGGTAGATACACACTGTGTTTGTAACAGAAGGTATAAAAGGTAAAGTGCACCCACAGTTCTGCTTTGAGTAGGTTTTCTTCGTACACAAGCATGTAATAATTCCTTGTGACTTAGTTTCTGCAAAAAAATACTTTATTTGCAACGGTAACACTGAAATTGCTAGGCAAATAAGATAATTTTTACAAAAGTAATGCAGTAAAATATACAAAACAGTAATTGTGCCTGTATTATTATATGGATGCGAAACTTGGTCCCTTACATTGAAAGAGGAACATTTGAAAATAAGATCCGTAGGAAAATATTTGGATCTAAAAGGGATGAGGAGACAGGTGAGTGGAGAAGTTTACATAATTTAGAAGTACATAATTTGTATTCATGTCCAGATATTATTAGAATGATTAAATCAAGACAACTTAGATGGTCAGGCAATGTGGCACGAATGTGAGAGGAAAGAAGAGTTTACAGGATTCTCGTTGGGAAACCGGATGGTAAGAGACCTGTACGAAGGCCAAAACGAAGATGGAGGGATAACGTTGAGATGGACCTAAAGGAAATCGGTAGGGATGGAAAAGAGTATATAGATTTTGCTCAGGATAGGGACAGATGGAAGGCCTGTGTTGCTGCAGCCATGAACCTTCGGGTTTAAGAAGGCTAGAGAGTTAGTTAGTTTTAATGCAGAAGTATACAGGCTGATTCAAAAGTCCAGTTCCATAGGATAATTCTATTATTAGTGCACTGATATAAGCCTCAATTATAGCTGAAAATGCCATGTTGTCACATGCTTCATTCGGAATACTGCACATCATCGCAGTACCATACTGTATTGAGTAAATTAAGAATTGATGACTGATCATTACAGGCAAAAAAAAGAAGTGGATGTGTAACATGCACACGCAATGAGCAAAAGGAAACGCAGCACACCATTCTTTTACAGATAAAGGAACATCTTCTGTTTATCATGTGGTTTTAGAAACTGTGTATATTCTTGCATTTTTTAGCATGAGTGTAGAGACGTTCTATCTTTTGGCTTTCAGATTTTCTCAGTGCCATTGTCTCATGTGGCTAGTCTACTGCCTAGCTGTGGAGCAGTTGTAAAAAAATATATAGATTGTTCACATTGCAGCCAATGTGTAGTTTGCTGGGATTTTTTGTAGTTGAAGGAGTGTTATGTAACATTTCAAAATACATATAACAACTCATATCCATGTATTCCTTGTTCATGGTTTGTGACTTAGAGCAAATGTGGGATTCACCCAGCCTGTAATGTTTAATATTAGATAAAAAAGTCTCAATATAGAGAATTCATACTATAATTAGTTCATATGATGGAAAGTTATTCATTGCATTCCTTAAGGATTTCAATCACATTACTATGTAGGAATTGTAGTTCTCTTGGTGATGTGATTCAATTAAATGTTCTTGGGTTGTCAGCTACGATAAATCAGCATTAGCATCCATTTCAAGCGCATGCATTGCTCTCATCCTCAGGAAATGTTGATTAGAGAGCAAGTGTGAGGTTAAATATGTGTGCATTATGAGCAGGCACTGTATTAACCAGGTGTAAAATTTTTCCACCAATCTTCCAGTCTTTTCTGATTTACCTTTTAAAAATTTTCTGATATTTGCATTCCAGACTCTTCGCGTTTTGTAGCTCATTTTAAATTGTATATATATAACTTCCCTTCCTTGCTTTGTTCTAAAAAAACATCCAGAAAATTAATTTTATGAATCACTTCTCTACTTTTCACTGTATACGTTTTTTCTCTTCACAGTTGTACAAATCCTGATAAAGGTGAAGGCAATGAGCTTTTGAGAATGCTGCACAATTTGGCAATGTAGGGGCAGGTCTACAATGCAAGCAGCTGATTGCATTGTCTGCTCTCTTGCCCTTCGTGTAAATTTGAAATTGCTATGATAGTGCAATAGGGTTTTTCTCTGCCTAGTACAGTAGTAATGCACAATCTCTCCACCATGATTCCTGTAGCAATTGAAGGCTTAGAATGTAATAAGAATTTAATATCCCTCTCCCCCCACACACACACTATCTATTATAATTCCCTTGGCACAATTTCAGTCCTGTGCTGTACTTTTGTAGTAAAATTTCCATCACAGAGTAAATCCTCCCCCCTTTTAAGAGCTCTGTGGATGGAACCTGCATCCATAACCCTCCGCTCCATCTTCCTGTGGTTACACAACTTGGCAAAGAATGCTTGCCAGCATTCTAAATGAACATGACAGTATACTTCAGAGCAGTTTTTAACACCAGTTAAGAGATTGGAACCCTCTTACAGAAAAAAATATGCAAGTTACGTATTAAATATACTACATTTAAATAAAAGAATATCAAGTGTAATGGTCTATTTACACATTGCAGATCAATATGTGAAGGTAATCTTGTTACTTCAGTACAAAGATGTAAGATTCAGGAACCATTACAGTAATACTATAGAATCCAGAAAGGGAACTACGTGGTAACTGACAAGGTTTTGTTTACAGATTAGATGTCATTCTTTACAACTGGTGCTTCTCTCGCCTTTAAATACATTACTATTAATTTCTTGGTGGTGGACTGGAGTATTCATGAGCGTGGAAGGTGTCTGTTGGGATTTGATGCGACGACTGCCTCTAGAGTTGCCTAGCAAAGATATTGTCACTCTTGTGGAATTCATCAACTGCATTCTAACGGGGCATTTGCGGTATGCAGCGTGATGGCCACCACCACAATGACAGCAGATCGGATCATTCCGAGGACGCAAGCAATAGTCCACCGTATGAGGATCGCCACATCGGACACAACGTGGAATGTGTTGGCAGTTGGCAGCGACATGCCAGAACCCTTGGCATCTGAAGCACTGAATGGGGCTATTCGGTCTCTGTTTCTTTTGTGCCTGTAGCTGTGCTGTGAACATCCTTTCCGGCACAGCGATGAATCGAGCCACATTGAAGAAATTAAACCCTGAATGAAGCAAAGTTTCATACTGTTGAAGGTCCAAGATCTCTATCTTCAAGTGTGCTGTGGTCGTTGATCCTGTGTGAATTCTATCTATTTCTCCACAAGAATACCCTCTGGTGCGCAGTGCCTCCGTTACGTCAACAAGCGGGATGGCTTGCGGGAAATTTCTTACAATCAGCGCCTGCTTGAAAGGTTTATCTACAGATGAAAATTTGGTGACTTGAACGTTGCTTCCGAAATACGAGGACATATCCAAGGAGGCTAATCTGCTTGCATCTTCCTCGTGTGAAAAAGATAAGATTATACCAGAGCATGTTTCCGTAGTCTGAACACTCCCAATTGGACATGTATCTCTCAGCATATCCTGAAGTGCCTTAACATTTGTCTTCTGGGAAATGTACAATAAGAAAACTATTTTACTTTTGTCATTTGGCAATCCTGGTTGTTCAATTCTACACTCATTGGAATTGTTGTTGTCTGGGTGCATGGCAGAGACAAGTTGATCCGACTCAACCGGGCAACTATTGCTTATATCTTCCTCGGCCATAACTTCTCATGTATGAGCTAATGCTCCTTGAACCAAATTATATACTGTGAAAGAAAAAGAAAAAAGAATAGTCAGTGTACTCTAATTTTCGTACCACTTATTATAAGACCTTTTGGCAGCAAACATTAATTTCTATATAGAGTATACACGGGCAAAATTCAATACACAGTGCATTGGTCATTTAGGTGAAGCAATATTTATAACTCCTTTTAAGAAGTCAGTTTTGCTGCTTCTTGAAAGTGGAAATTTTCTAACCAGGTTTTCATAGTATGAAAATAAGTGAATATGTATTATACTTTATACATAAGGACCTTGTTTTTTTGCAAATGTTATAACACCGAAAAATGTTAATTGTTGAAAAGGTAGCTATTTATGTAAAACGAAAATACTGCAAAAATCACTCCCATATTCCAGGCTTAAAAAAATCAAGTGTACTATATTTACGCACGTAACGTTCACACTTTCCAAAATTCTATCCAAAAGAAATATTATGGTGCGTGTTATATATTAAATATATCCAACAGCTACATGAAACCACATGTAAATGGACATTACCTACGATTTTTCATCCTATACAGGAACGTTTTGCGTCACTGAGGAAAGTGGTGGGCATCTGACGGGAGTTCGATGTGCACTTACAGTCACTTGGGGCCCGTAACATCGGTATTTGTTGTGTGAGAAGATTTTCTTTTCCGTTACCGAGTGAAGTGGCATGGTTCTGGTGGTGATCGATGGTGCATCTAGTGTCACACGGGAGCCACATCATCGTCATTTGTCATACGAGAAATGTCTTTCGTTTTTGGCAGAGATAGGGTGGTCACCTACCTTCACACAAGTATAACATCGGTATTTGTCGTGGGGTTGAATTTATATGTTGGAATTGTTGTTTTAAGTCCACTTCATGCACATGGAGTTTAAAGTAGGATCCGAACCACTGCAATGTGTCTCCACGGGTATCGAACCCGGGAACCCTTGATTACATGGCGATGGGGAATATAGAACCAATGAACATAGTGATGGACAATTTGCCTACTGTTATCTTTGCTATAGGTTGTACAGTTGCTTGAAGATAATTGTAGGCAATTGTCCATGCTTTTTCGCTTTACTTCATGCCATGCAAGTCTCTCATACTGATTTTTATTATTTAGTGTTGCTTTTCTGACGCTGTTGGCTAATTGTGATGATGAAGATGATAATGATTGGATGAAATTGATTAAAAGTAGATAAAAAGCGACGCATAAAAACAATAAACACAATTTTGTTATTGATGAATAAAAATCATCCCTGGTAGGATTGATTAATAATTTACCCCTGTTGGCTGGGATACTTCGATGGCAACCCTGGGGGGGTAAAGATGGCCGGAGCATGGGCTGATCACATCAGCTCAAAAATGGCCACGATCTAGAATGTATGGAGCCCTACCCCCCACATCCCCTAAATGTGCCTTCATGGCATGGTGTTCTATGCAGGGGAAACTTTACCTTTACCAGCGAGAGGTTCTTTCCCTCCCTTCACTCCGTCAATTCGAATAGTAATCGGTGCTATATTTTCCCATATTTCAACATATCAACGTTTCAAAGGGATGTTGCAACCTCCACCAACAACCCGTGGGCACGTTGCTGTGTACCAATGCAAGCAAACTATTTTTCTTCTCTTGTTTACCCCTCCCCCTCCTTTCACATGTAAAAAATAATTGCCGGCCTTCGTGGCAGAGTGTTTAGCACAGCGCGCTACAATGCCACAGGTCCCGGGTTCGAATCTCATCCTGGGCATTGCATTCTTTGCAACTGCTCTTCATAATTTCATCATATCATCACTCATCTTTGCAATTCGCCAAAAGTGGCATATAAAGCGAAGTAAAATCAAATAAAAAAAATTGTTCTTTGGACGCTATCTGACCCCAAGCATTGATGTGTGCACAATGAAGGACGTACTTGCAAAGGGGGGGGGGGGTTCAGGGGATCCGGACCCCCCCGAAAGACTTACCAAGTACTAAAATTAAATAATGAAAATATAATTGTTTAGCAGTTCTTATGTAATCAATGATTATTTATTTCCGCTGAACTTCTTACAAGGCAAGAAATTTGGCTCATATGGCTTAGGACTGTTCCGAACAGGCACGTATCCAGGAATTCCTTTGGGGGGGGGGGGGATGAACACAATTTTTTTAAGGGGTATAGATAGAACCTCACAATTATATGTTTAAGGTCAGTGGTGGCAATTTGGTTCCAAAACCGGGGGGTGGGGGTTGCAAGGAAAGTTTACTTTCTCTTGTTAAACAAGGCTTAGGATTAAGAGGCCATAGTATGGAGGCAAAGAAATGGGGAGCAACTATCCCCTAATTCGTCACCACTGTTTAAGGCTGTGATTTTAATCAGAACGTGAAATCGGAACATTTTTTACCACTCGTTGACTCCTCAGTTTCCATTAACCTTGTGTGCCGGAACCATCTTAGTATTGTATGTTCGTCCATTTCTTCTCATCAGGCATCAAAACATCTGTGTACCAGGTAACCAAAAAGTGTTTTACGAAGCTGTTGCACATGCACGGGATGGACAATCAAGCCACTCGACAACACAAGATTCAAACTGTGTGCTGCGAACTGGACACAGACAGTTCTTGAATATTTCTCTGATTCGAGCCTGAACACCATTAATGTGTCTTGTCCTCCCATGTTTGCAGCTCTTTTACAAGCCGAAACCCACCAAATTGTTCATATTCAGGCCTAAGCACTCGCAAGTGTTCAAAATTGTCTGTCACAGCTTCCGCAGTCTAATCATATATTGGCACGAAACAAAAACAAAGGATGTCTTCTATAGAATACAGTGTCACGGTATCTAGTGACATGTGAAACACAGTTCGATATAAATTATTTTTGTTTATTGATTCATTTTATGTTCAAATATAAAAGTGTGAGGTTCTTTATTTTGTGGATAAATTTGTATCCGAGCCAGACGTCGGGAGTTGGGAAACGGGTTTTTCCTGAGTGACAGCCGAGTTGTCATTGCTTTGAAGATGACATATTTGCACCAACACGGAGAAAAGAAGGATTATTTTCGTCAAGACCGGGCTTCAAGTCGCGGCGGGCGGTCGAACCCATGTTCACGGATGACCAGGAAAATCAGCTGGAGCCCAAGCTGCAAGGATCAAAGACGCATCGGTGACCGCGTTTCAAGACAATGGAGCAGAAATCGAAGCCAAGCCACCTGAGAGTGCTCTTCAACGGACAAATTTGAATCTCTTATAAGAACAAGCGTACTACCATTCCAGACACAGTTTTGACCCGGATTTCATAGAGAGAGCATCTCCGCGCTACACTCTCGCGTGATTATTGTTTTGTGTCCGTGAACTGTGTTTTCTTACGTACCGTGAGCGAATTGCAGATAGAGAGTTACCAGTGTGCGAGTTATTTTGGTAAAGTATTACGCGGTGATCTGTTTTTGCCAAGCGTGGACTACATAATTATGAGCGGCTAAAGGAGATAGAGAAGGGAGTCCGTCGACTCCCCTGACGCCCGCAACGATGCAGAAGCCAGCCAGACGACGCCAAAACCAACCACTGCTCAAAGCCCGAAGGACGTTTCCAGATCGACGTTCCAACCAAAGCCCGAAGGACGTTTCCAGATCGACGTTCCAATTGATGCCCGACACTAGAGATATTCCGGACCGTCGCGTGACCACGTACACCCGACGCTAGTGACAAGAGGATCGCCCGAAGTGCTAAGGAGGTGCAAGTACACCATATCGTCGCAATTATTCTTCGTCGCGATCAACCTCGGAGAACAATTTCGCCACAAAGGAACCGTGTGCAAGTCCCGCGTCCAGGAGCGACGAATGACCACGCAATGTAGCAGAGTCCGGTAGAGTATACTTCAGAGGGTCTATGTCCATGTAAACGTGCATTGCTAGTATCAACACCGTACTGTTAACGCCGAAGTCTCACTTATTTGCAAAGTGACTCAGGAAACCCCAAACCTAACTTCCGCGTCTGATAATTTTTTGATATAGTTATAAAAAAGGGTAATTTCATGTTCAGATGTTCTAATTTAATTGTCTGCATTCAGGGTCAGAAGCTCCATTTCATTTCTTTAATATTTAGTGTAAATTGTCAAAGTGCTCCATTTCTTGTGTAACCGACCGCCCCGTCGCGCCATTTAATTTGTCAATACTTGACTGATGAGTCCTTTTTATTGTAGAAAGCGTAATTTTTTATTGCAAGGTCGTGCGCATGAAGTAGTATTATTTGTTGCATAGTGGATTTTGATGTAATTTTTGCTCGCGCCGACGATTGATTTGTGTATTCCGGCAGCTGGAGCCAATTGAGTTTTTGCATCCCTATGTAATTGTGTAGTTGTTCTCATTGGACGAGAGAGGCTTATGTGTATTACCCCCGTCCGAGAAACTTGTATAATGTCGTGCTTACGACTGGATGTATACGTTCATTCGAACGAAAGATTTAACCATGCCGACCCAATTGTCTTAGTTAACCGCTCTCCGAGGGCTGGCACTTAAGTTAATTTAAAAGAGCACAGGAGCTGGCAGACAAATGCCCTAAATTCACATAAAGGTTTAATAATTAAAAGGAATGATATGTTAATGAGATCCATGATTTGTATCTATACTTCACATGTAAAAATACCTCAGAGGTGTGAAAGAGAGAAAGAGTGAATGAGTGAGCGTTTGAGGAGGCTTTGTAAAGAGTTGTTGATTGCAATATTTTTTTTGTTGTTACAATATATATTCACTTTTTACCGTTCGTCAGTGTTGTTATTTGACGTTTTTTCAGGTACCGGATATTATGCTATTAGTGTGTTATGATTGTTCGAATCTACATATCCAAGGTAAACAAAACAGTACAATATTTCAAGGTATTTATCCCCGCCTCGCAATAGTATGACAATAAACGACCGTCTCAGTACCGAACTTAAAAACTGGACCGAGAGTCACGACCGGTTTCCCGTACACGTAACGACGTTTGGCCCCGTGCCGGGGTATGATTGACACGTCATTTCGGGGACCGTGAGTGCACTCGTTACAACAGCTGGATCGCGAAACAATTATTGCACAGTGAAAACCCTTCCGTTCCCAACACATCTAATGTTTCTTCTCCCAATATGATCAAATGCTTACTCATTTAGGTATCTCCAGTGACGTGCCCAAGGGAGGGTTGGTGGGATCATAACCCCATTTGAGACAGTCCTTAAAAAAATAACGTCAAAAACAGGAAAATATGGCAAAATAAAGGACTGACCACCAAAAATAGTATGCGTAACCCCTCTTCCTGCCGAAAATCGTTGGCACGCCACTCTTTATCTCGAACACATTTTTAAAAATCAACTCACCAGAAGTTTTTATAATTTCGTATTAGAGACTGAAGTAAAGCACCTTTAACACGAACAAATAAATCATGAACAAGTCCTTGAATTGAACACTTAAAAGGAAATGATGTCAGAGACAACACCATTTTTCTCATTGGATCCAAGGTTCGGTCAAAGAATTTCCATTTAGGAATGGTTCTAATTAACGAGTATTTATATCCTCAGTATATTCTAGAACGTTGCTCAGATAAACAATTTATAGATATTGCCAGTAGTTCGACTCCACTTATTCAAGAACATTCCCTCTCGCGCCTTCCAGAGATTAAAAATTACAACGAATCGCTCTACGTGTGGCGATACCTTTGCTGTGCAGCTTCCAAATGCTGACAAGTCTCTAAATAGTGCTCAAGTTTGCTGCGACAATACTGAAAGCTCAAGAAAAGTATACGTGCAATATTATCAACAACAGGGTTATAGAACATTCTCCGTCTTGCCTTGATAAGTATTTCTCCCCTTAAATTATCGTTACATTATTCAAGAAGCAAAAATCCTAATTTTATCTAATGTAAACACAAATATTTCCTGAAGGTGCGTGTGATTCCCACCTTGGATACGCGCTATTAATAATAAGAGGGGTTATAGAACATTCTCCGTCTTGCCTCGACAATAATTTCTCCTTAAATTATCGTCACATTATTCAAGAAGACAAGAACCTAATTTTAACTAGTGTAAACTGAAAAATTTCCTTTCCTGGGGACGGGGGCTCGAGCCACCTGATTTCCACCTTGGATACGCGCTATTAAAATAATAAGAGGGTTATAGAACATTCTTCGTCTTGCCTCGACAATAATTTCTCTTTAAATTATTGTCACATTATTTAAGAAGACAAGAACCTAATTTTATCTAGTGTAAACAGAAAAATTTCCTGAAGGTGGGGGCTTGGAGCCCCCTGATTCCCACCTTGGATACGCGCTATTAAAATAATAAGAGGGTTATAGAACATTCTTCGTCTTGCCTCGACAATAATTTCTCTTTAAATTATCGTCACATTATTCAAGAAGACAAAAACCTAATTTTATCTAGTGTAAACTGAAAAATTTGATTCCTGATTCCCACCTTGGATACGCGCTAGTAACAATAACAGGGTTATAGAACATTCTCCGTCTTTTCTTGATAATTATTTCTCTCAAATTATCATCACATTATTCAAGAAGCCAAAATCCTAATTTTATGTAGTGTAAACAGAAAAATTTCCTAAAGGAGGTGGGGCTCGAGCCCCATGATTTCCACCTTGGATACGCACTATTAACAATAACAGGGATACAGAAGATTCTCCGTATTGCCTCGAAAATATGTATCTCCTTAAATTATCGTCACATTATCTTATTTCACACCACAAGAAACCAAAAACCTTATTTTTGTTAACCGAAAACTTTCCAGGTGTAGGGGCTCGAGCCCCCTAAGCCCCCTCCTTGGATACGTGCTTGGTTCCTAATATTTGTATACGCACACTACCACTTATGATAATATGTATAAAATATTAATCAGCAATTGTAATAAGCAATTAAAAGTGGTCACCGTACTATTATTGTTGCCGTTAATTCTCGTGCCAGAGCAGTTGTTTTTATACAAATTTTGGCGACCTCAACTACACGTAACCTAGATTATGAATACATGCTGTTATATATCAATTATCTTACCATCTTTTTACCTATTCATGTAATACAGTATGTAACATTCTTATTCGTACACACGGATTTTCAAAGAAAATGCTTTAATATCTGAAAGGAAATACACTCTTTTGAAATTGTTTCTTTACAATTCAATAACTAATATCATTAGGAACATAAAATCTTACCCAAATTCTGTATAACCAATGACAATAATAAATTAAATAAAACTGAAAGAGAAACATGCCATTTTTTGTACAACTTTTCTATTCGTACACTTAATAATATAAAAGAAAAAAGTATATTCAGAGCAAATTGACTGACAGTTCTAATACTTTGATGTGTATACTTTGGCTTGACACCTGTTCTTCATAGAATTAACAAGTTTCCGACATGTTTCAGAGCTTATTTTATTCCACTCGGCTTGCACAACAGTTTTCAACTCTTGTTTGGACTTGACGCCTGCTTTATGAACTCGCCTCTTCAAAATTGCCCATATATGCTCAATGGGATTTAAGTCTGGACTTTGAGCTGGTGTTTGTAGTAGTTTGGGCACATTCCATGTTATGCTTACTGTCATTGTCTTGTTGGAATCTGTAGTTAGGCGGCATGTCCATTTTTTTGGGCACTCTGCTTTACATTGTTCTTCAATATGTCCAAATAGACATATGCCCCCATGATACCATCAATAAACTGGATGGTACGTACTAACACCTTTGGACAACATACAGCCCCAAATATTTAATGACCCACCACCGTGTTCAACTGTTGGAACTGTGTTAATGTGATCATTGTCTTTATTTGATTTTCTCCAGACCCTATTTATCCCATCTGACCCGTATATAATAATCTTGGACTCGTCTGACCATATGCCACTATCCCAAAATTCCTGGTCCTTGTGGATGTGCTCTTTCGCGAATGAAAGTCTATTCCTGCGATTCACCTTATTTACATACGGCCTCATTCGTGGTATTCTGCAATGATATCCATGCTTCCACAAGGCACGTCGGACAGTTTGATTGGACATCATCTTGCCAGCAACATTTTCTACTAACGGTCGTAACTGAGGAATACTGTTAGTCGGGGGTTTTCTCGCACTCTTTTTAAAATAAAGCGTTCATCACGTTTATTCAACCGTCTCTCTCTTGGTTTTCTCGGCACATTATGTGTTGAACCTTCCTCTCTAAATTTGTTTACTATGTATTGAACTGTGGAGTGTGATTTAATAACTGTTTGTCCAATTTTTCTTAACGAATAACCTCTAAGAGCCAAATTTATAATAACATCCTTCAGATCGGAACTAAGTTCCTTCACCTTGCCCATTTCGAACACGCTGATAGATAGACGATAGGCCTACAACAATACCTACGCCAGCATTCCGCTTGACGGGGAGCGCGTCTGCATGTTCAAATTTGTTACGAAGTTGCAAACTGCACGAAATCGCCCGAATAGCGGTGGCGCTGTATGCGAGGAAGATTGAAACTCTTGCCTGTACGAATAACAATGTTGCATGAAACAGCGTGTTTGTCTCTTTTCACACAAATTATATGCTCTGTTTATACACTTTGAACATACATTTTTATTGACATTTGTTGGTGAAACCTTCATTAACATTAATTTCCAGGTACATATGAAAATGATTATATTTACTAGTAGATATCACATTTTTTCCTTCGGAAATTCTATGTGTACGAATAACAATGTTACATACTGTAATAATAATACAAAATTAATTAATTTACGTATTTAATTAATAATATTGTAATATTCCCCGAAATGCATTTCTAGTTGCGTGACTATGCACAATCTAAGACTCCCTCTTCGGAAGTTCTATCAAACTGGTACCTATGCTGGTACCTCAGGAGAGCAGAAGAATTAAATGTGCACATTACAGTACATATTTCTACCAAATCTTGCCTGCCATGAAGGTGCTAGGTTCCCGACAAAGCCTTGCTTATCAATGGTGTCCCCGAGACCTAAGTTTTAGAGCGACATTTAATTTTGATAGGCGTTTTCCTTCCATCGTTTTTTACCATGGTAACAAATGAATAAAGCCAGTGATCATTGTTCGCCCTGCAAGTTTTGACGTAACATTCTTGACAAAAGGTAGAACGTTCTGAGCCTTCGATTGAAGAATATGTCGCTTTAGAAAGAGCAACATGTTATCTAAAGCAGAACAGAGAAGTAACTTCAGAACGTGACAAAATGGTCAGTCAATTCCCTGGATTCAGCCAATAGCAGATAACGGTGTTGGTGGTTGAAATTGTCAACGCCAATACGGAAGCAGATTAACATTGTCAAAAAAAGTGTTAAACTTGGAAAGGAGATTAGTTGCATTTTATGTTGATCTCAGAGCAGGATTCCAAAGGTGAAGCAATAAGGAAATGCAATTAATCCATTACATGGCATTTCTCTGATTGCACGTAAGACACTAACTGTGTAAAGGACGTTCACCTGAAGTGGTGACAAAATAAATCAGCCTGATTTAAATGCCAATAGCTTTTTATGCTACAAGACAGTTTGACGCCGTGTGTTGCAGCAGTGTGATAGTGGCATAGTACGAGGGTAAATCAAAAAGCCAGTTACACCTCTCTGTATAAAACAAAACACATTAAAAAGGAAACAATATTGGACAAAAACGTATGAACTTTTAATATTTTTGGACATAGTCAGCAAGGTATTCCAAGCACTTTTCGCATAGTGTGACCAGTTTTACGATTCCTTGTGTGTAAAAAATTTCGTCCAATTTATTTCAACCACTTCGACACTGCTTCCATCTGACGCGAAATGCTCACCTCCTAGGTCTTATTTGAGAGGACCGAAAAGTTGGTAGTCACAGGGTTCAGTTGACTTGCAATCTCTCGTACAAAGTCCCGATTGTTTTAAATTAAGGGATCGTAAATAGGCTATGTGAAGCCTGATATTCGAAGTTATTTGGCTGCGAGAGGTGTATCGTAAGAGGGGGTATAACTCTGAAAAGCTACGTCTACACTTAACCAAGCAAGGGGGCTAGCCCCGTGAAATAAGAACACTCACGATTAACTTTAAACACTACAATTGACTGGTCTGGCAAGGGTGTGAGAGAATGAAAGACAAGGATAGAGGAACGTTCGTTACCTGTAGATCTCGAAGTGACGATCGACTCGCTGGTTCGTTGATGAAACTCTGATGAACTCTCCTGAAATAAAACTCCTTTCCGATAGCGTACTACTCCTCGCTGTAACTCCTTTTGTAACGTTTGGTAACAACTAATCACGCCATAACTTTCTTAGTTCAACAACTTGTATAATTCCGAGGCGCTAACTGTGCACGCGATAGATTTCAGATACCGACTGGGGAGAGAAATATTCTCCAGAGCTATTTAAACGAAATTCGAACTTCGGCCGTTGAGAGACCGCGTCTCTCAATAACGGTGCTTTCAGCGTAAGGCTGTGTTTGCAGTATCTTCCTGCGATTCCGGAAGAATTCGTATCAGCGGTTTTTTACATCCGCTGAAGATCGCAGGTGGCATTTGCTTGAAAGAAGCTCTTTCCAGCTTCTTTCATACTCGGGCCCTTTTTATGAAATGATTAGACTATCGGACTATGGCGCCCGGGGTCCCTGATTCGAGTCATGCCTTAGGCATGATACGACACACCTGCCTGGGGCAAAAAATTAAATTCACGCAGGGAAGTTAATTTTTTGTAACGCGAGCCCGGCCATACCAGTCAACTCTAGAAGATAATTTATTTACACCAACCCAAAAAAAATTACTATTATACAAGGGTGGGTGTAAGGAAAAATAAATTCTACACACAACCTAAAATCAGGCACTTAAAGAACTTAACATTCTGGATTATAAACAACATTGATGGCACGCGTACTACGCGGGGTCAGTTGATGCTGACTCGCCATTTCTCATGGCGTCACCGTAGCGGTGTTTATCACTGTACACACGGAGCACACGCAAACACTGTAGCACTCGTAAGAGAGCAGAAAATGTATCTTTGCTTCCTGGGCAAGGTCAGTTCCATTGCATATAGGTCAGGAAACGCGGAGTATGTTTATACACTTTCAAATGTTTAAATAAGTTATTAAAAAAAACTTGGGAAGCAGCACCCAAGAAAAAAATTGCCATGCAATATATACAGCAGGATCAACCTGAAGGGTTCACAAGTACAAACATCCAAATTGCGATATGATATATATATACATGGGGCGTTCCGCCCCCAAACTATTGTCTGTTTAATTAATACACATAATTTGAGAAAAAAAATAATAAAAACGGTAGTGGCAGAAATTTGGGTAGAAAATAATTTAAGTCTTTCTGCCGGTCTGAATAAAAAAACTGATTCCCAATGTGACACTTCGAGTTTGTTTTTTTGACATATAGTCCTGGCCGAAATGTTGGTTGGCCAGAGGGAAACAGAAAAAAAAGACACTTAATTAGCGTTCTTGATGTAGCTGAAGGATACCCCATTAGCAATCGCGATGGCGAGCGTCCATTGCTAACGGAGATCGTCGAAATGTTCTTGAAGATCCGGCGACGAGAGTCGAACCACGAAGCACACGAATCGACGCGGACACACGCATTTGTATACGCGACGCGACACACGCACAGATGAGATATACCGGAAACTGGAAACAAGTTTATCCAATGAGTCCGAAAAACGTCACCGAAAGGCTATTCCTGGAAGAAAGTTCTGGCTCGCGTACAGGGGGAGTCCAGGAGGAACAGACACGCGAAAACAGCACTGGTAGAGCGTCTATTTTCACGTGCAAGCCTGGAACCGGTGTCGAACCCACGAACATGTGTGAAGAATCCTTGCCATCTGGAGGGGGGTGACACTGTCGACTGCAGACTGGGTGCTTTCCTGGGGGTTTAAGGGTGAGCATTGGACACTGAACGACGCACTTGGAGGTGAGATGAGGTGAGATGGGCACTGGGGCCAAATAGTGAAGCCTCGACGAGGGGGAGGGGGTCGTCTTGAAGATCCTAGAATGACGAAAGGACGGCGGCTGCAACGTCAATCACTGAAGTGTGACGAGGGCACTGGGGCGTTGCTGGTCACGAAACTGATGACTCTGGGGGGGGGGGGGTTATCTGGTAAGTAATGGGCTCTCCAAACTGATAATCCTGATGGGGGTGCTGGTGATAGATGTCCATCAACACTGATGATTTCTATAAGGTGCTGATCACTAATTAATATGAGTCGTTGGGGATTGGGGTGCACTGCTGTAGAAGAACCACTTCTGGTGATCGCGGATGATGCACTTCTGAAGGGTGCTGATCACAAAGATGAAAAGTCTGGGGGTTGGAGTGCACTGCAGGACTCGAAAAACGTCTGGTGATCAAGCGTCGCAAGAATGGTAGTTCCAGTAGGGAGGGGGTGCACTTTTGTCCTGGAGGGGATGATCCTCTGGAAGATGCTGATCCGGAACATGATGATTCCTGGGGATGCTGGATGCATCTGTTGTAATCTATGCTTCAAACCGCAGCAACAGTCCGTGCTGGGCTGAGACGAACGGTGTGAAAAGGTAAGGCAAGGGGCAGCTGAAAAATGAACAGGAAAACCAGACCAGATCGTTTAAAAAAAAGGTAGGGGTGCAAACTGAAACGTTGCTTCTTGAATAATAAATCCAAAATATCGCGAGTGAAGCGAAAATCTAGAAAATGTAAAAAAAAGCAATAAAACGCAAGGTATATGGGGGGGTTAAGTTTAAAAGTTACGTCTACACTTAACCAAGCAAGGGGGCTAGCCCCGCGAAATAAGAACACTCACGATTAACTTTAAACACTACAATTGACTGGTCTGGCAAGGGTGTGAGAGAATGAAAGACAAGGATAGAGGAACGTTCGTTACCTGTAGATCTCGAAGTGACGATCGACTCGCTGGTTCGTTGATGAAACTCTGATGAACTCTCCTGAAATAAAACTCCTTTCCGATAGCGTACTACTCCTCGCTGTAACTCCTTTTGTAACGTTTGGTAACAACTAATCACGCCATAACTTTCTTAGTTCAACAACTTGTATAATTCCGAGGCGCTAACTGTGCACGCGATAGATTTCAGATACCGACTGGGGAGAGAAATATTCTCCAGAGCTATTTAAACGAAATTCGAACTTCGGCCGTTGAGAGACCGCGTCTCTCAATAACGGTGCTTTCAGCGTAAGGCTGTGTTTGCAGTATCTTCCTGCGATTCCGGAAGAATTCGTATCAGCGGTTTTTTACATCCGCTGAAGATCGCAGGTGGCATTTGCTTGAAAGAAGCTCTTTCCAGCTTCTTTCATACTCGGGCCCTTTTTATGAAATGATTAGGCTATCGGACTATGGCGCCCGGGCAGGCCCGTAGCCAGGAATTCTTTGTAGGGGGGGCGAAGTCAATTCTAGAGGGGGCAAATTTTTAATATATTGTGTCGCATTGGCAGGGTACACAGAAGCACTTGCCCCCTCCCCCAAAAGAGATAGTAACAGGAAAGGGATGATATCTTGAAACTGCAACGAACAAAAAAAACTTCGAGCAACATCAAATAGCAATATTTCGATAATAACCTTTCCAGATTGCCAAAGAATATAAAGTTTAATATAAATAGGCTAATAGGAACTCTATCTACTTGATATTTACAGGTCGATAAATTATTAATATGTACCAACAGCTTTGGGCCTCTCTGCAGAACTGATTAAGGGAGCCCTTTATAAATCATGCTTCATAATGATTTCCTCTAGTTTCCAGTATGCAAGATTTTTACGCACAAAGGAATCTAACGAGAATCCAACAACACCATTGTGTTGTGTTATGCAAGAAGAATCGAATTAATTAAATAATAATTGTTACATATTATCTACACTTTGATGAATTCTGTAAAAATTTGTAATACATTTTTGTACTTGCTAAAACATTAAAACATGGGTCCCTTAGTCCACCACGGACTCTATTTCCTTCAAAGGGGAGACTCTTGCATCACTACAGACAATGTTTGCCTACTGGTTACGTTAACCATTTTGCAAAATATTGTGTGAATTGTACAGTATTATATTGCTAGTTGAAATACACGTTTTGACACCTGACAAACAAATAGGAATCCCTCGATTGATCAATGACTTCTTGGATTACAGTGTCATCATTAATATTTCATATTAAGTTTCATAGAAAGAAATTGTTTTAATAGGGCGCAAAAAATTTTAGGGGGAGCCATGGTATTCTCTTTAACATTTCTTTTTTTTTTTTCATATGGATCGTTTGGCTCCCAGGGCCGACTCCCGTCGCCCCACAGCTATTTATGGCTCTGAACTTGTACTATAAGAAAATTAGACATTGCGAGCGAAGCGAGCAAGAAAATTTTACGAAATGTATTTTTATTTGTATAAAATTTTAAAGAAAAATGAAAGGAACACGTAAAAACTAATTCCATCATCAGTATCCAATTGTCCTGCTATTCTTAGATTCTCCTAGTCTTGTTTTTTACTTCAATGTTTGCTTCCCCTAGAATGGACTTCCGTCCAATGTCGGGGGGAGGGGACAATGCCCCCTGCTCCCTGTAGTTGCGGCACTGTATATGAGTGTCTCTTCATCAATTTCACGTCATCACTCATTGTTGCGATTAGCTAGATGAGGCAGAAAAGCAACGCTAAGTAACAGAAATCAAATATCCATTCCCTCTCTCTACCACATGAATCACTATTACCAAAAGGTAGACTTGGGAAATAAAAATTTAAGCAGTTCTAAGTTCATAGCAACACATTCCAGAAAAACATCCGAACACATTAGGTTACCTTTAATACAAGACTACTCAAAATGTCACAACTGTTCTAGATACTGAAAATTGCGAAATCATTACCCGAAGTCTGAATTTGGAAGGGAATTTTTCCCCCCAATTCTGATACGACATTATACGGAATCCCATACACCCTAATAAATCACAAAATCAATAAGTGTCTTTGTTATGTTGTTAGAGTAACACATGATATAATTGTAAAGATTTGTGAGAATTCCAGGTAGGAATGTGTTCTGTATCTTTCACAGGGGGGGCAAAGCAGGCTCTCAGGGGGGGGCAGTTGCCTCCCCTGCCCCCCCTCTAGCTACGGGCCTGCGCCCGGGGTCCCTGATTCGAGTCATGCCTTAGGCATGATACGCTCTTTAATTTTCACGCGGCAGTTGGCAAGAATGATTGCATTCACACGCCCCACGTTGTTGATGTTCTTCACAGTTGAAGGGTGCCCGACACGCGGTTCGTCGTTCACGTTCGTTCTTCACTCTTCGAACATCTGGCACTATCTCGCGATCATAGGGCGTGACGTCGATTTATCACCGTACACCTCGACAATTTGGCAATGGATTTCACTCCGATTATGCCTTTGTGGCCATAAAAATCGGACTACGGAGAGCACCTCAATACGATGCGCCATACTCACACTGTCAAGGAATATAGAGATTAGGTAAAGCCATCCGAAGATTGCCGATCTTGCACGAACGCGTGACGTCACCGGAGAAGCAGTGAGCTCGGCTGAAGCAGACGGCCCCTTGCATTTATATGGGAGATTCAGAGAGCGAAAGTATATTATTACTTTTAGGAGGGGGAAAATAATAATTGTCATCCTCCAAGATGGTATTGAGGCATCCTTTTAATGATTAGTAACATAATTGAAAACGCGTTACTTTTAAAAGGGGGCAAAGTACATGTGAAAAAATGTATTTTGAAAATCCATATTCCTGAAACTTTCTGACCGATGCGCTACAAAGAAAGTTGCGTGTTCTCCTTTAGAATTTCGTCATTTTACAAATCGTAATATAATTTTAACAAAAACGTGGCATGCTAAAGAAGAATTAAAGAGTTTAAAAAAATAATTGATTAATAGACTTAGTTTATTTTACTTCGCTTATCTGTCACATATGGCTAATCGCAAAGATGAGGATACGTGATGATATGATGAAATTGAAGAAAGGAAAGTAGACCCATGCCTGGGGGCACTTGGCATCGTAAAGCGTTGTGCTAACCACTTCGCCACGGAGGTCAGCATTACAAGGAAATAAACAGAAATTGGCATCTATGTTTTAATATGCGAGACGTTGTGATGAAAATTATTAATATATCTGAAATATCGGGAGTTGACCTTGCAGTCTATAAATGTACTCTAAGGGTTACGCAAAACCTTTACTCAAAATTGCTAGTGTAAATTTATAAGCTATTAAAATTTAAAACTTATTCCTGTTCGAAAAGAGAAACTGCCAAGTGAAATTAATATTTCGTAGAAATACATATATTTGTCTTTCATGAGGCCAAGAGAGTATTTGGAGGGGACGGTGGCTTGGGAAAGCTATAGCCCCGGATCTCGATCTGCAAAGGGGCTTCCAGTGGGAAAACATTCCTATGAAATAGTCCAGAAGAAGGGGCGAAATGATTTTTTTTTTAATGGCTCAAGAATACAAAGATATAAGTGGATATTTGACAAGCTTAGTCTAAAACTTACAACTGAAGTCGTACGTGTGTGTGTGGGGGGGGGGGGGGCTGCTACGTGAGGTAACACAGTGGAATATGATTCACAATACTAAAATTAAAATAAATATGTGGGAACAATAGAAATCAAAATATGTTGTAGCTAGTGACAGCGCAATAGTAAAGATGGAAGGGTAAATCATATTTTCCCGGGGCAATCATTTTTGTTATTCCGTTACATACGACACAAAAATGCATATTTTGGCTAAAAGAGCATTCATTTATTTATTTTGTCGTTTTACTGGGGGCAGATAAGAGAGAGAGAGAGAGAGAAATTGTCGAACGAGAATTGAGGGGCGTTCCTGCCCCCCCCCCCCGGTAGTGTGGTCACTGCCTATGGCTATGCTGGAGAAGAATGCACCAATTAATACGCTATTAAATAAAACAGATACTTTTAAAACTTTTAATCAAATTATTTGTGAACTATGATTTAAATTTAGAGAGAGCACATACCTGTTTAATTTAATTTGGATGAGTTAACTTCTGAAGCCTGCCATTTCCGAGCCTTCTTCCGGTGTAACTACACTGCCCTTTGAGCCGTAGCTGCTGCGTTCAGGTGGCGGAACGAGCACAATACTAATTAAAACAAATATGTGACAAATATATATATATATATATATATATATATATATATATATATATATATATAAAAACAACGTGAAGAAGAACGTGGAGACTGCAGTGATATTTTACGGGAAGCAGCAGGCACGTATCCAGGAAATCCTTTCGGGGCGGCGGCTGAACACTACTTTTTAAAGGGGTATCACAATTGTATGTTTAAGGCCAGTGGTGGCAATTGGGTTCCAAAATATGTGTGGGGGGGGGGGGTAGACAAGGAGACAAGCATTAAGAGGCCATAGTGTGATAGTGTGGAGGCAAAAGAATGGGGAGCAACTATCTCCTAAATCGTCGCCACTGTTTAAGGCTGTCATTTTAATCAGAACGTGAAATCGGGACATTTTCTACCACTCAACTCCTCTGTTTCCATGCATTAATATTGTGTGCCGGAACAATCTCAGTATGTATGTTTGTCCATTTCTTCTCATCAGGCATCAAAACATCTATGTACCAGAAGAGTTTTTACGAAGGTGTTACACATGCACGGAATTCACAATCCACTCGACAACACAAGATTCAAACTGTGTGCTGGAACTGGAATCAGACAGTTCACGAATATTTCTCTCTCATTCGAGCCTGAACACCACTAATGTGTCTTGTCCTCCCATGTTTGCAGCTCTTATAAAAGCCGAAACCCACCAAATTGTTCATATTCATGCCTAAGCACTCGCAAGTGTCCAAAATTGTCTGTTGAGTGTGTGTCGAACCCAGTAGCCTTAAACAAAAGTATTTTTTTATGCCATGAAATTCTCGGGCTGCATACACAAAATTTGGTCCTGGCACAACCAAATCATCACTCAAAACTTTGATTTTCAGTTGATCTGTGCAGCTTATTTCTTTTTTAATAAATCGCTCCAATGCCCAGCCCGATACTGCCGAAATATTCACTTTAGAGAGAGAGACCTTTGATCTCTTCGTCCTTTGACCCGAACTACTCGTAGCACTACTCGAAGTTCCGCTGTCGTCAATGTCTTTAGCTTTGGGACCGAACTGGAACTAGTGGTAGACTTCGTTACTTTACGGTATTTAGTCCATTTCATTTTCGAATCACTAGATCTTATAAAGCAAACAATGGACACTGACTGATCACTAATCGACTGTGTGAATTGTCACACTTACCTCTGAAGTCTCCACCTATTCTGTTGTACAGATCAACCGGGAAATTGAAGCCGCGTATTAATATCCTCATTATATTCTAGAACGTTTCGGAGATAAAATGATTCGTAAATATTGCCAGTAGTTCGACTCCTTCTCTGTTTCAAGAACGTTCCCTCTCGCGCTTTCCAGAGATTAAAAAATTAACAATGAATCCGAATCGCCCTACCTGCGGCGCTACCTTTGTTGTGCTGTGCACCTTCCAAATACTGACAAGTCTCTTCTACATAGTGTTGAAGTTCGCAACAACAACACCGAAAGCGTAAGAAAAGTTTACGTGCAATATTATCAACAACAGGGTTATAGAACATTCCCCGTCTTGCCTTGATAAGTATTTCTCTCCTAAAATTATCGTCCCATTATTCAAGAAGACAAAAACCTAATTTTATCTAGCGTAAAATGAAAACTTTCCTGGTGGGGGGAGTCCACGAGTTACGATCCCCACCTTGGATACACGCTATAAACAATAACAAGGTCCGTAGAACATTCTCCGTCTTGCCTCGATAATTATTTATCTCCTTAAATTATCGTCACATTATTCAAGAAGTCAAAAACCTAATTTTATCAGTGTAAACTGAAAAATTTCCTTGGGGAGCGGGGGGGGGGGCCTCGAACCACCTGATCCCTACCTTGGATACGCGCTATTAACAATAACAGGCTTATAGAACATTCTCCGTCTTGCCTAGATAATTATCTCTCTCAAATTATCACCATATTATTCAAGAAGCCAAAAACCTAATTTTATCTAGCGTAAACTGAAAATTTTCTGAAGGGGGGCTTGAGCCCCCTTATTCCCACCTTGGATACGAGCTGTTATCAATAAAAGGGTTATAGAATATTCTCCGTCTTTCCTCGATAATTATTTCTCACCTTAAATTAACGTCACATTATTTTATTTGACACGACAAGAAACAAAAAATCTCATTTTATCTAGTGTAAACCGAAAACTTTCGGGGGGGCTTGAGCTCCCTAACCCCCCCCCCTTGGATACGTGCCTGAGAAGCAGTCACGTTTATTACACCCTTACATTTACATACAGTATTATAAAGTTCTGCTTTTAGATCTCGCACAATGCCTTTTTCACAAAAATGGGCAATCTCGCATTTTTTTATATCAATCAAGCTGTGATATTTTAGATTTCTTCCGTTAGTTTTCTGATAATAGTTTTCACAGCTTTCCATAGCATTTAGGCATGATTTCAGTTGACAAGAACAAAATAATCTTATTTCAAAACATAGAGCAAAAATAAATCCAACTCGCTTAAGTTAAAACTTCCTTACATTGGAAGCCTGGAGAGAACAAAACAGGGGTTCCTTCGTAACACGATTTCTTGAAAACCATTTTACACATTTGAATCAACTTTGTGATAAATTGATTAGAAAGGATGAATCTTAACAGTAAAAGTTTTAACTTTTCCCTTGCTACTACATTTTAGAAGATATTCGTTGCCAAATTTCTCAATATTTGCATAAGGAACCAGCCTTTTCCGTGCCGAGTGTTTCGATGATGACGTCATGCATCCACGGACAACTGCGCATACGATCTGCGCCGCCGAACGAGCACCCCCTGTCACACTGTAACTGCTCGCATACTCAACCCAAGGAATATAGAGATTAGGTAAAGCCATCCGAAGATTGCCGATCTTGCACGAACGCGTGACGTCACCGGAGAAGCAGTGAGCTCGGCTGAACCAGACGGCCCCTAGCATTTATATGGGAGATTCAGAGAGCGAAAGTATATTATTACTTTTAGGAGGGGGAAAATAATAATTGTCATCCTCCAAGATGGTATTGAGGCATCCTTTTAATGATTAGTAACATAATTGAAAACGCGCTACTTTTAAAAGGAGGCAAAGTACATGTGAAAAAATGTATTTTGAAAATCCATATTCCTGAAACTTTCTGACCGATGCGCTACAAAGAAAGTTGCGTGTTCTCCTTTAGAATTTCGTCATTTTACAAATCGTAATATAATTTTAACAAAAACGTTGCATGCTAAAGAAGAATTAAGAGTAAAAAATAATTGATTAATAGACTTAGTTTATTTTACTTCGCTATCTGTCACATATGGCTAATCGCAAAGATGAGGATGCGTGATGATATGATGAAATTGAAGAAAGGAAAGTAGACCCATGGCCTGGCGGGGATTCGAACCTGGGGGCCCTTGGCATCGTAAAGCGTTGTGCTAACCACTTCGCCACGGAGGTCAGCATTACAAGGAAATAAACAGAAAATGACAATCATATGGCATCTATGTTTTAATATGCGAGAAACATTTGCGAGGAGGTTATTGAAGTAACAAATAATTATTACAAGACGTTGTGATGAAAATTATTAATATATCTGAAATATCGAGAGTTGTCCTTGCAGTCTCTAAATGTACTTTTAGTGTTACGCAAAACCTTTACTCAAAATTGATAGTGTAAATTTATAAGCTATTAAAATTTAAAACTTATTCCTGTTCGAAAAGAGAAACTGCCAAGTCAAATTAATATTTCGTAGAAATACATATATTTGTCTTTCATGAGGCCAAGAGAGTATTTGGAAGGGACGCTGGCTTGGGAAGGCTATAGCCCCGGACCTCGATCTGCAAAGGGGCTTCCAGTGGGAAAACATTCCTATGAAATAGTCTAGAAGAAGGGGCGAAATGATTTTTTTTAAATGGCTCAAGAATACAAAGATATAAGTGGATATTTGACAAGCTTAGTCTAAAACTTACAACTGAAGCCGTACGTGTGTGTGTGTGTGGGGGGGGGGGGGGGGGTGGCTACGTGAGGTAACACAGTGGAATATGATTCACAATACTAAAATTAAAATAAATATGTGAGAACAATAGAAATCAAAATATGTTGTAGCTAGTGACGGCGCAATAGTAAAGATGGAGGGGTAAATCATATTTTCCCGGTGCAATCATTTTTATTATTCCGTTACATACGACACAAAAATGCACATTTTGGCTAAAAGAGCATTCATTCATTTATTTATTTTGTCGTTTTACTGGGGGAAGATAAGAGAGAGAGAGAGAGAAATTGTCGAACGAGAATTGGGAGGCGTTCCTGCGCCCCCCCCCCCCCCCCGTAGTGTGGTCACTGCCTATGGCTATGCTGGAGAAGAATGCACCAATTAATACGCTATTAAATAAAACAAGATGCTTTTAAAGCTTTTAATCAAATTATTTGTGAACTATGATTTAAATTTAGAGAGAGCACATACCTGTTTAATTTAATTTGGATGAGTTAACTTTTGAAGCCTACCATTTCCGAGCCTTCTTCCGGTGTAACTGCACTGCCCTTTGAACCTTAGCTGCTGCGTTCAGGGGGCGGAACGAGCAGAATACTAATTAAAACAAATATGTGACAAATATATATAAAAAATACAACGTGTTGAAGCTATTGACGGCGCCAAAGAAAAGACAGAAGAAGAAGAACGTGGAGAATGCAGTGATATTTTACGGGAAGCAGCAGGCACGTATGCAGGAATTCCTTGCGGGGGGAGGCTGAACACCATTTTTTAAAGGGGTATCACAATTGTATGTTTAAGGCCAGTGGTGGCAATTGGGTTCCAAAATATGTGTGGGGGGGGGGTAGACAAGGAGACAAGCATTAAGAGGCCATAGTGTGATAGTGTGGAGGCAAAAGAATGGGGAGCAACTATCTCCTAAATCGTCGCCACTGTTTAAGGCTGTCATTTTAATCAGAACGTGAAATCGGGACATTTTTTACCACTCAACTCCTCTGTTTCCATGCATTAATATTGTGTGCCGGAACAATCTCAGTATGTATGTTTGTCCATTTCTTCTCATCAGGCATCAAAACATCTATGTACCAGAAGAGTTTTTACGAAGGTGTTACACATGCACGGAATTCACAATCCACTCGACAACACAAGATTCAAACTGTGTGCTGGAACTGGAATCAGACAGTTCACGAATATTTCTCTCTCATTCGAGCCTGAACACCACTAATGTGTCTTGTCCTCCCATGTTTGCAGCTCTTATAAAAGCCGAAACCCACCAAATTGTTCATATTCATGCCTAAGCACTCGCACTCAAGTGTCCAAAATTGTCTGTTGAGTGTGTGTCGAACCCAGTAGCCTTAAACAAAAGTATTTTTTTATGCCATGAAATTCTCGGACTGCAAACACAAAATTTGGTCCTGGCACAACGAAATCATCACTCAAAACTTTGATTTTCAGTTGATCTGTGCAGCTTATTTCTTTTTTAATAAATCGCTCCAATGCCCAGCCCGATACTGCCGAAATATTCACTTTAGAGAGAGAGACCTTCGATCTCTTCGTCTTTACACCCGAACTACTCGTAGCACTACTCGAAGTTCCGCTGTCGTCAATGTCTTTAGCTTTGGGACCGAACTGGAACTAGTGGTAGACTTCGTTACTTTACGGTATTTACTCCATTTCATTTTCTAATCACTAGATGTTACAAAGCAACCAATGGACACTGACTGATCACTAATCGACTGTATGAATTGTCACACTTACCTCTGAAGTCTCCACCTATTCTGTTGTACAGATCAACCGAGAAATTGAAGCCGCGTATTAATATCCTCATTATATTCTAGAACGTTTCGCAGATATCACGATTCGTAAATATTGCCAGTAGTTCGACTCCTTTTTTTCAAGAACGTTCCCTCTCGCGCTTTCCAGAGATTAAAAAATTACAATGAATCCGAATCGCCCTACCTGCGGCGCTACCTTTGTTGTGCAGCTTCCAAATACTGACAAGTCTCTTCTACATAGTGTTCAAGTTCGCTACGACAACACCGAAAGCGTAAGAAAAGTTTACGTGCAATATTATCAACAACAGGGTTATAGAACATTCTCCGTCTTGCCTTGATAAGTATTTCTCTCCTAAAATTATCGTCACATTATTCAAGAAGCCAAAAACCTAATTTTATCTAGCGTAAACTGAAAATTTTCTGAAGGGGGGCTTGAGCCCCCTGATTACCACCTTGGATACGAGCTGTTACCAATAACAGGGTTATAGAATATTCTCAGTTTGCCTCGATAATTATTTCTCTCCTTAAATTAACGTCACATTATTTTATTTGACACCACAAGAAACAAATCTCATTTTATCTAGTGTAAACCGAAAACTTTCGGGGGGGGCTTGAGCCCCCTAAGCCCCCCCTTGGATACGTGCCTGGGAAGCAGTTACGTTTATTACACCCTTACATTTACATACAATATTATAAAGTTCTGCTTTTAGATCTCGCACAATGCCTTTTTCACAAAAATGGGCAATCTCGCATTTTTTATATCAATCAAGCTGTCATATTTTAGTTTTCTTCCGTTAGTTTTCTGATAATAATTTTCACAGCTTTCCATAGCATTTAGGCATGATTTCAGTTGACAAGAACATAATAATCTTATTTCAAAACACAGAGCAAAAAGAAATCCAAAGCGCTTAAGTTAAAACTCCCTTACATTGGAAGCCTGGAGAGAACAAAACAGGGGTTCCTTCGTAACACGATTTCTTGAAAACCATTTTACACATTTGAATCAACTTTGTGATAAATTGATTAGAAAGGATGAATCTTAACAGCAAAAGTTGTAACTTTTCCCTTGCTACTATATTTTAGAAGGTATTCGTTGTCAAATTTCTCAATATTTGCATAAGGAACCAGCCTTTTCCGTGCCGAGTGTTTCGATGGTGACGTCATGCATCCACGGACAACTGCGTATACGATCTGCGCCGCCGAACGAGCACCCCCTGTACTCAACCAGCTGCAGCACTGCTTCTTCGGGTGTGGGGATAAAACATTCTGTACAGTGTTGCCACCAAGCGTGATTATTGTATCTCTTTTAGTGCAGGGACACGGCTCGGGTGTAACTTACTTTTTGATTAACCTCGTGCGTGTCGTTTGATGCTGTCTCAGCGGAAACCCACCTTACAGTGTTAAGGAGAAAGAACGCCGTTTCACTCAAAAGTACATGCTTCGCTTTGCTCGTGTTCAAATTGTTATCAAGCTTTTATCTAAGAAGCACCCATTGCATGTCAGGCTTTATCATAATTGAAGAAAAATTCCTTCAAGCCTCAGGAAGCATACGTGACAGGCTTACTACAAATGTCACGTTCAGGAATATGTGAGCTTGACTTTGGCGTGTTGGTAGAGCTGCACGGAAACACCGAATTTTACCTCTTACAGCAATCAGACCGTCTTATTTTTCTCGATTTTAAGTGCAGTGTTGTCCCCGGTCTCATGCAAGAAAAATAGCGGTACAAATTCATCTGGCGTCAAAAGGGAGTGTGGGAACTTATGGGCTTGTATTATTTATTTTTAAACACTATCCTCTGTATTGCCAGATTTTTTAGCCGAAATCTGCTACCTTGGAAAGGAGAGGGTAGCAGTGCCAATCTCGCAACATGTCGAAACCATACATACATGTCAAATGGACCTTATTTTTTACTATTGGACAATAGAGTTGCATCATTTAACGAATTCCTGTAGTTCCTATACGAGCAAGCTCACGCGCGCGCATATGTGATGGTGTGTGTTTGTGTGTATACGAGATATACAGGGTGTTCATAAAATCCAGGTAACATTACAAAATAACATAGCTCGGAATGGTACCGGGACTTTATGAACACCCTGTACAGTGAATTCATTTTGGCTCGGGGCCGAGATAGCGCGTGACTGCAGACGGCGAGGCATGGCACAGATGCTGGCATTTTTGATCTGTAACGTGTCACTTATTTTTACGCACATATCTTTAGCATCAGCATTACATCCTGATAATATGATTGTTCTCATGACGAAAATATGCCAAGAGTACACGGATCCGTGTACACGCACACAAACACACATCATATTGAAGGCCTTGTTATCAAGCTTTTATCCCGTAATCTAAATAAATATATCCCACGGTGTGACATAAAGTATTAATTTTGCAACTGCATAACATTTAAATTCCGGATTTCTTGTTTGATTTATTTTACTTAGCTTTTCTGCCACTTTTGGCTAATCGTGAAGATGAGGATGAAAGATGAAATTCATGAAAGAACAATCACAAACATGCACGAAGAGGACACAACACATGTATCACATCACAGAGGATTTTACGGACTGTGTGTCCAGGCGCCATAACCTGTGGTGCGAGAGGTTCCGAATTCAATTTCCTAAAGCGCCCGAGGCCCCTCGCTTCAGAGGGCCCCGCGCCAGATAAAAATAATTGTTTGTGTACGGCTTATTACGATCTGGTGCTTCCAATTAAGATACCAGTCTGATATTTTCTGACTTCATGGATTGAGTTTGTTTGAGTGTTTGCGTTAAGTCCACTTTTTGCACAGATAGGCTAATCGGCACGGGGCCTACAGTTTAAAGTGGAATGCGAACCACTGTGTGCCTCCACCGAGCATCGAACCCGTGACCCCTTGATTACAAGGCAACGACGTTACCACTACGTCATCGGGGACTTCATGGATTGTTTTGATGTACTTAAAAAATAGACAAAATTATTGAAATCCTATTTTAAGAAATATACTACATACAGTGGCGGCGATTAGGGGCCGAGGGGGGGGGACAGTTGCCCCTTACTTTTCGCAATTTTTGCCCCTGTACTGTGCTAATCTTTACCTACAAAGTGAAAATATACTATCTTTGGCCCCCTAGTTTTGGCACCTTGCCCCCCCGTTTTTGGAACCCAATCGCCGCCACTGACTACATAAAAATCGTGTTCAAATATTTTAATCAAAAATATGCACTATTCGTATGCACTGCTGGCATGCATAGGTAATTCCATAATGAGACTCCTATCTTCGTATTTTTTTTTAGCATATCGACGGTATATTTTTATTTTTCCAACACATCAGAATTTTTGTGAGGAGTTTTGAAGCAATGGAATGGTGGTGATACGCGCAAGGTTAATGTTATATCCTCTCTACCCTTTTCGAAAATTCCGAATATTGTACAATGGGATGTTTAAGCATTATCAGGCAAATTATCCACTACTACTTTCATTAAGTTTACTCTTGCATCGTACGCGTTTTTAAGGTAACAAGATGGTCCTTCGTGGCGTTTTGAATCAATTCTTGGGCCTTTAATTATATAAAAACAAGAGAATGACCATATATCGATGTGCAATTTGCCTGGTAATATTCGCGCATCTCACTCTAGCGTAATCCATGTGGGTAAGCCCTTGATTGATAGTGAAATGGCAGGAATCCCTTCCGTTTTGCGATTCTATAGGGTTAATTTGATTATCTAATTGCAGGGATAGCGCCAAGTGAGGGTCAGACTGACCCAACCTATCAAAATGATTTGATTGGATT